>NC_052555.1:0-2500 GCF_016699485.2 Gallus gallus
ACCCTAACCCTAACCCTAACCTAACCCTAACCCTAACCCTAACCCTAACCCTAACCCTAACCCTAACCCTAACCCTAACCCTAACCCTAACCCTAACCCTAACCCTAACCCTAACCCTAACCCTAACCCTAACCCTAACCCTAACCCTAACCCTAACCCTAACCCTAACCCTAACCCTAACCCTAACCCTAACCCTAACCCTAACCCTAACCCTAACCCTAACCCTAACCCTAACCCTAACCCTAACCCTAACCCTAACCCTAACCCTAACCCTAACCCTAACCCTAACCCTAACCCTAACCCTAACCCTAACCCTAACCCTAACCCTAACCCTAACCCTAACCCTAACCCTAACCCTAACCCTAACCCTAACCCTAACCCTAACCCTAACCCTAACCCTAACCCTAACCCTAACCCTAACCCTAACCCTAACCCTAACCCTAACCCTAACCCTAACCCTAACCCTAACCCTAACCCTAACCCTAACCCTAACCCTAACCCTAACCCTAACCCTAACCCTAACCCTAACCCTAACCCTAACCCTAACCCTAACCCTAACCCTAACCCTAACCCTAACCCTAACCCTAACCCTAACCCTAACCCTAACCCTAACCCTAACCCTAACCCTAACCCTAACCCTAACCCTAACCCTAACCCTAACCCTAACCCTAACCCTAACCCTAACCCTAACCCTAACCCTAACCCTAACCCTAACCCTAACCCTAACCCTAACCCTAACCCTAACCCTAACCCTAACCCTAACCCTAACCCTAACCCTAACCCTAACCCTAACCCTAACCCTAACCCTAACCCTAACCCTAACCCTAACCCTAACCCTAACCCTAACCCTAACCCTAACCCTAACCCTAACCCTAACCCTAACCCTAACCCTAACCCTAACCCTAACCCTAACCCTAACCCTAACCCTAACCCTAACCCTAACCCTAACCCTAACCCTAACCCTAACCCTAACCCTAACCCTAACCCTAACCCTAACCCTAACCCTAACCCTAACCCTAACCCTAACCCTAACCCTAACCCTAACCCTAACCCTAACCCTAACCCTAACCCTAACCCTAACCCTAACCCTAACCCTAACCCTAACCCTAACCCTAACCCTAACCCTAACCCTAACCCTAACCCTAACCCTAACCCTAACCCTAACCCTAACCCTAACCCTAACCCTAACCCTAACCCTAACCCTAACCCTAACCCTAACCCTAACCCTAACCCTAACCCTAACCCTAACCCTAACCCTAACCCTAACCCTAACCCTAACCCTAACCCTAACCCTAACCCTAACCCTAACCCTAACCCTAACCCTAACCCTAACCCTAACCCTAACCCTAACCCTAACCCTAACCCTAACCCTAACCCTAACCCTAACCCTAACCCTAACCCTAACCCTAACCCTAACCCTAACCCTAACCCTAACCCTAACCCTAACCCTAACCCTAACCCTAACCCTAACCCTAACCCTAACCCTAACCCTAACCCTAACCCTAACCCTAACCCTAACCCTAACCCTAACCCTAACCCTAACCCTAACCCTAACCCTAACCCTAACCCTAACCCTAACCCTAACCCTAACCCTAACCCTAACCCTAACCCTAACCCTAACCCTAACCCTAACCCTAACCCTAACCCTAACCCTAACCCTAACCCTAACCCTAACCCTAACCCTAACCCTAACCCTAACCCTAACCCTAACCCTAACCCTAACCCTAACCCTAACCCTAACCCTAACCCTAACCCTAACCCTAACCCTAACCCTAACCCTAACCCTAACCCTAACCCTAACCCTAACCCTAACCCTAACCCTAACCCTAACCCTAACCCTAACCCTAACCCTAACCCTAACCCTAACCCTAACCCTAACCCTAACCCTAACCCTAACCCTAACCCTAACCCTAACCCTAACCCTAACCCTAACCCTAACCCTAACCCTAACCCTAACCCTAACCCTAACCCTAACCCTAACCCTAACCCTAACCCTAACCCTAACCCTAACCCTAACCCTAACCCTAACCCTAACCCTAACCCTAACCCTAACCCTAACCCTAACCCTAACCCTAACCCTAACCCTAACCCTAACCCTAACCCTAACCCTAACCCTAACCCTAACCCTAACCCTAACCCTAACCCTAACCCTAACCCTAACCCTAACCCTAACCCTAACCCTAACCCTAACCCTAACCCTAACCCTAACCCTAACCCTAACCCTAACCCTAACCCTAACCCTAACCCTAACCCTAACCCTAACCCTAACCCTAACCCTAACCCTAACCCTAACCCTAACCCTAACCCTAACCCTAACCCTAACCCTAACCCTAACCCTAACCCTAACCCTAACCCTAACCCTAACCCTAACCCTAACCCTAACCCTAACCCTAACCCTAACCCTAACCCTAACCCTAACCCTAACCCTAACCCTAACCCTAACCCTAACCCTAACCCTAACCCTAACCCTAACCCTAACCCTAACCCTAACCCTAACCCT
>NC_052555.1:907500-1040000 GCF_016699485.2 Gallus gallus
TTTTCAGAAGGGAGCTGATATTTTCCTGTGCATGATGGTGTGCTCTCTATTGAAGAGAAGCTGCCTCAGTGGAAACCATTCCAGCATCCTAAAAGACATCACATAGAGGTGTTCAAGCGGAAAGAAGTCCTCTCAGACCCCAAACAGACAAAAAGAAAAGAAAACAAGGAAGAGTTCTGTTAAAGCCTAAAGATATCACAGGCTTTCAGGTGTGAAACAGCCAGAACAGGTGAACACCAACATCCCTGCTCCTCACCTGCCCCATCAGACAGAGCCCTCCTGGGAGCACCTGAAGCCTCCACTGAAAACAAACTCTCCTTTTTGGTTTGGTTCCCCAAATCAGGCTTATTTTCTCTCTTCAGAAACCAAAAGCCTCCGGGATCAGATATGTTGAAGTCTTTTGGCTTTGTTTGTTTTTAATGGGAAAGTTGGAAGGGAAGAAACCAATTCCAGCCACAGTTTGCGCTCAATAAAATCCCAATTTTCCACCAATGCATGATGGATTTTGTACAGCCACAGAGGTTTTTCCCTCCATGAGAAAATATTCACAGCTGCAGAAGACAGGAGTGGTACAGACTCAGTTCAATTTAAATACCAACAAAGAAGTAAAGCTCCTCCACCTTCCTCAGCCCACTTTGCCAGTGGTGAGCAGGCAGAGCATCCTGCTGCCTGGGATTTCACCTCCCTCCCACCTCTGCACACAGAGCTGCAGTTTGTTAACGAAGCCCTTCTGCAATTGTATCTCCACCTCACGCTGCCGTAACCTCCACCAGTCTCTAAATGAACGGGCTCAGCTCTTTTGATCCCCGTTTTGCCTCCAGCTCCATCCCCCAGCCCCAAACTTCCTCCCCTCTGCCTTGTAAAAGGGTTTCTCCCCAAGAAACGTGGTTGCTGTTTTACTGATGGGGTCAGGACCTTTCCTTTTTTTGGTTTTATAGCCCGCTGGGGAGCGAGCCTTTCCATCTGGGGAGATATGTAACGCAATCCCAAAATAACAGTGCAGTGCCCCATACACAGAGGAGGGACCAAAACACTCATCCCATGATGCAGGACCAGCACCACACATGGTCAAGAGGAAGATTTATATGTATGTGTGTGTATTTACCCCAAAGCCACTGCTCCTGTGTGCTGCACCTAAGATGGAACTGCTCTCAGCTTCCTCCAGCTTATAAGAACCAATCTGTGCTTGCCCTTAAGTGGGGGGCTGCTGGCACTGATGGGGTTCTAGCTCCCATCTCCTTTATAAAAGCAAACAAGACCTGCATCAGACACCCATTCAAGGGCATGCACTGGTGTTTCTCCTCTCATGGAGTAGCTGCATGCCACAGGAGCACCGTGGAGAGGAATATAGAAGTACCAAAATGAACCTCAGGTTACCAGGTCCATGGGCACACTCATCTGGGGAGCACTGACTCAGCCTGAGATGCCAGTCCACAGAAGAAGTGGGTGTGCTGGCAAACCCGCCCCAAGCACACCCTTTTCAACAGCTCTTCCCTTTTTCTCATTTATCACTTAGCTTGGCTCCCACTCACCTTCCCTTCCAAAAGAGGTGAACCCTATAAAGGCAGAGAGCCCTTCAGCACTTCGCCTCTTGCTGTGCTTGACACAGCCCAGCCACTTTTTCATTCATCTGTAATCATCATTACTACATGTATTATTCTTAGGATCACCTATTATCATAATTAAAGAGAAGAAGGCATCACTCCATCCTCACACATCCAGGTCTTGCTTTGTTACATTTGATGTTGGCTGCTCCAAGTGTTTTCCAGGACTACAGTGCCCAAATCCAAATGCAATCAGGATGGTGATGTGAAGCTCCTACGGCTGCCAAAGCAGCACGGTCAAGCTGGTTTGCACTTGCAAACCACTAAAACCAGCAGGCTGGGTTGGCAAGGTGAAGGTTTTGGGATCCCTTATGCTGAGCCCTTCAGAGCAGTCTGCTGCAGTGTCCACACTTGGAAAAATTCAGTCTTGAACCCAAGGGGACTCCTCAACATGGCTGCACCCTGCACCATCCCATGCAGGCCAACAGGGAAAGGTGTGGAAGAGCGTTGCTTAAGCTGGGAACTCAATATGAAGGGGAGGTTTCCCCTAAATCTATCTCAAGATCCCTGGATATCCATCTTAACACCCTTATTTTACCGCTTGAGCAAGCCTATGAAGGTGTCAAAAATCCAAAAGAAAGGCTGGATGCCCAGGTAGTAAAGGGCAGAACCCACCCCAAGGCCTTTGCAGCTCATGCTGCCTCTGCCTACATCTACTAAACCACCAGAAAGAGCCATTTCAGTCAAAACTCACACCCCTACCTGGCAGAGCACAAATAGTTGTGTGGGGTAGGCAGGACACAAAGCTGTGTGCGCCCTGGGGATAAGTGCTGGTGTACGCAGGCAGGGTGGCTGGGGATGATGCTGTCAGCAATGGTGTTACTCAACAAACAAAGCCCAAACACCTACAGACGCTGCTTTTCCAGCCACCTTTTCCCATCCTCCCCTTTGTTAAAACGCTTGCTGTTTCCAGCACGGACAGGATATCAAATTAAACGTTTTTCCCTCGCAACCAAATAAACATCAACTTATTTTAGAAACACAGCTTGGAAAGAAATACGTAAGCTCTTCCCAAATCCCCTGTCCTTCCCCAGCTCCCTGATAAGACCCCTGTGACATTATTTTCTTCACAAGCCATAACAGGAGGAACAAATGATAGAGAAAGGCATGAGTCCCCCATTGCCCTGATGTCTTCAAAACATATCAGCCCACCTTTGTCTTTTCGAGAGGGGTTTTCAGTTTTGAAATGAATGTCTGCATACGTTCGTTGGTTCTGAAGAGGCAGAGGGAGGGTTTTAACCCAACGGATGCACTGCTCCTTCCATAGGTGCGTTCTAAGAAGAATAAAAATAAGAAAAAAATAAGACCAGGGAGATTTGGGATTTTCCTCGTTTTGTGAAAAATAATGGGGAAAATATTGACTAGTTTTTATTTTGGTGGAACAAAAGGATAGGGAGATCAGGTCCTCAGCACAGCACACACCACTAGAGGGCCCAGAAAGTTCTTTTGAGTGATGCTGGAGCCATCCTCCGCGGTCACCTTAAAAACAGCATCGCCCACACCCTCCAGAAGGTTATAGCTAAAAAAAAACCCAGCAAGAGTAAATAGTCAGAGAAGAGCCAAAATTAAAAGGCACCAGTGGTTATTTGGTATTTCACTATGAGACTCCCAGAAGTTCACAACCTTGTAACACCAAGTGTTCATGCACTTCTGCAACCGTCAGGACGCTTACACCTATTTATGATGTGTACTTCAGCTGTATTGGCACCCACCTACACTTGCTCTACTGGCACAAGCGTTCAGCCATGGCAGCCCTAAGCTGAGCTCTGCCATGTGTGCCCCATTGGCTCCAGGCTGCTGTGGCTGAAAATTGATAATTATTTCTCTTGGGCTTTTTGAATTGCTTTTCCACATTCCTCTCTGCAGTATAAAAGGGAGCAGCTTTTCCTGGAATTATGCCATTCGTGATATTCAGCTGCCCATTCTCTCACGGAGAATAGATGATGATTTTTGAGTTAAGGGGAAAAAACAGAGGTGGAGAGACATTTTTCTTCCAAAAAAGGGTAAAAAATCCAAGCTTGGGCTCATCCCATTGCCCACCTCTGCACAGATCTGAGCAAATTCCTCGACTTCCATCCACAAGCATCTCCCCAGGGTGCTGGGTCATTACTTGCCACAATTAAATCGCCTTCAGCCTTGGCTGTATTGATTGCAGCACACTGCAGGCCCTGATCAGAATCTAAATCTAAATCTCCACGGCCTTGGGGTGGGGAGGCTCTGAGATGCGACACTATCTCTGCATGTTCTCATGTTTCTGCAGCATCAAAGTGGTGCAGAGGACATTGTTTTGTCCCGAATTACTCCCAGATTTCTGGGCTCCGGACAACCCCCTTAAGCCACTCCTTAACACCACGGGAGTGAGGACCTGTTGTTTTTTCATTTGCAGTGAGTTCCCTGAGCGCTGTCTCCTGTTAATTGCCATCTCCTGAAGCTGCACCTCCAGCCCCCTCCCAAATTAACCCCATCACTTGGCCTAGTCCTGAGGGAGCAGAGGCATTAACAGCGAGCAATGCCTCCTCAGAGACACCATTAAGACAGAGAGCTGGGAAATACAATCTCTAATAGGGGCAGTAATGAGGGCAGTGGGGGAGGGGTTGAAGATGGATGTCTCTGTCCTGGAGGAGGATGACACGCGGGCTCTGAGCTGAGCTTCCACCATGCAAAGCCCATACACTCAAGCAGTGAGCCCAGCCCAGCCCCTCACTTAAATAATGGGATCCCAGCACCAAACTGAGTTTTCAACAGTGCTGCTCAGTCAAATAGAAGATATTAGAGAGCAGAAGGACATCAAATTGTTGGAAAGTGTGCAGAGGAGGGCTACAGAGATGGGGGAGAGCCTACAGGGTAAAGAATATGAGGGGCAGCTGAAATCTCCTGGTTGGTTTGGCTCAGAGAGGAGGAGACAGTCGGGAGGCATCATGGCAGCCCACAGCTCCTCACAGAGTTCACAGATGACAATGATGTTTCCTGCAATTCTGGCCATGCCCTGACCTGGCTTTACTATCGAACGTGCAGCTGACCTTCTCTGCACGCTGCCCGGCAGGCGGCCTCCCCTCCCTGCTTTGTCTGCCCATGGCGCTCACTTCCTTTGACGTCTTTGGGATGAGTGCGGAGCAGAGGTGGCTCCATGGGTGGGTCAGGTGGTTTTGCAGCCTCCTGAATCATAGCAGCGATTCCTGAAGGAATCACGGCAACGTGGGGAGATAACCCAAGGAAATGCTGGATCAGGACGGAAACCTGCCTGCCTCCATCCAGCACCACTATGCTGAGACAACCACATCATTCATCAGCAGCTCCATGCTGACAGACACCCCTATTTCATCACATGGATCTGAGATCCTGGCTCTCTGCACAATCAACCCTGCAAGGTGCCCTGGAGATGTTTAGCCAACTTCCAACAAAATCCTCCATCAGAACAGGGTATGTGAGGGAGCAGCCTGTGCAGTGGGACTGTATGAAGGCTTTTGTACCTCACTTTATCCCCTGGTGCCCCAAGCACCATGTACAGGCTGTGTCCTTCTCCAGCCACAGGTATCTTAAGTCATCCCTGCTCCCTTTCGCCCCATCCCACCACAGCAAATCACAATCCTACCTATGTTTGAGAATGTGGAAACCCAGAGCTAGCAGTGGATGATTCTGCTGCCAACCCTCAACTACTCTATGCCATGCTGCAAAGAAAGCAGCTCAGCTGCTGCAGTTCCCCTCTCCACTATACATACCTTACACCCCCAGACCCCCGGAGCTGAGCTGCAGGGCAGCATCAGCAGCCAGCTCAGTGGCCTTGGCTCATCCCTGCCGGCCTCTTCCCCCCTCCCTGTCCCTATTGTTCACAGGGCCCAGCCCTGACCCCGTGTATTTATAACCCCCCTTTCCGGCACAGCATTGTGTGCACCCCACGTCCTGGATGAGCTGGGGCTCGACTCCACGCTTCCTCACCTTCCTGTTTACAGGGCTCAGGAGGAGCCGGCCCTGCCCACTCCTCAGCTGCCTTTGTAAAACCCTCTCTATCTTTCCAGTAGAGAGAGATGGCTCTGGACAACACTTCAGTTCCCTGAAATCTGGAGAGGGATATGTGGACAGGGAGATGCTATTGCCCAGTTGCAACCAGAGCATGCACACAGCTGGCTTGCAAACCCCAATGGGATTTTCTTGTCCCAAAGCAGAGGAAAAAATGAGTCCTGCTAATGGCAGAGCATCTCCCACATTGCTTATCTCCTGAATCAAACTTTGTTGTGCTGTATTTCCTCCAGTACACACGTACTTCACGCCAGGCTGCATTGTCAGAGCTGTCTCAAGTCTCTTTACCTCCATGCCATGCTGTATAACCCCAGCACAAAACCCAGACTCAGATTTGGGCCCCAAGTAGTCTTTTTCTTCCCTCCGAGAACAAACAAAGGGTGGAACCCTATTGGTTCCAAATATACAGCCATGCCTCAACTAAGAGGAGGTTTGTACTCATGGTTTGCTAGGAAGGAAAATATTATCTACGCTCATTGCTCTGATATCATCAGCAAAACCTTTTATTACAACAGGAGGGACCTTTTGCCCGAATACCTTTTATTATTCAGAAGGCAAATCAGGCAAAGGGACTGTGTTTGCCAAGAGAGCAGGCAGGCATTCCCCACAGCGACCTCCATGACAAAGCCAGTCCCAAACAGGACAGTGCTCAGACATCTCCTGTCCCCATTGCCATCCTCTCAGCACTGCACAAAGGGATGATTTACCCCCATTTTCCCCCCCTTTTTCTGGGGGAACAGTAACCCCAGCACATGCAAAGTTGACCCACCCTGTGCCTCGCACAGCCACAACCATCATCAAGGTCCACTCCTACCCTGCAGCAGGAATTAAACAAAGCAAAACAAGAAACCTCCCAGCCTTAATCTCACCCTTGCAAAAGCTGGGTGGAGCGAGCGCTCCAGGAAGCCCCCATTCAAAGCCATTCATTAGTCAAGTGCTGTATAAATAATTATCTTCATTGCTGGATGATGCTTCCCCTGCTCACAACCTCAGGGTCCAGATGGGGACGTCACTCCCCGCGTCCAGTCATCGCTGGAGGAACACTGGGAGCTCTTCCCCTTCCAACGTGCAAACAGCAGCATGCAAACAATAGTCTGGCGTCAGCAGACGCAGCTGGAGGCAGCCCCGGCCTCACTGCCATTTGCAATGCTGCAAGGTTTGTTTTTTCCCCCCCCCATCTCCCAGGCAGCAGTGGAGCACTCCTCCCTGAAACCCCACCTGGAGCCATCAGCTGGAAGAGGCTCATGGCCCCCCCAGCTGTTGTGTCACACTTATTCTTTCTCTGGCTGTGACAACAAGCAAATGTGTTTCCAGGTGTTTCCTACCCAGAGATGGGACCATGGGCTTAGGTTCCTTGGGCTGCCCACTCAGCCAACGGACTTGGCTGCAGGAATGGAGCAAACACCCATTATTCTCCAGAAGTTACAAGGTATACAAAAGAATTTCATAAAACTCTTATTAATTAATGTTTAACATTAGAATAACATCTTGTTTATCAATTTGCTGCTGTCAAAATTGGTGGGCTCAGAAAGGAGCGTGGGAAGCAGCCAATCCCTGGATTTTGTGGGAACATTTGTGGACATTTTGATGCTGAAAAAAATCAGTGGATCCACCAAATCCCACAAACACCCACCCAGCTTTACTGCCCATAAGTTCCTCTTCTGCCCTCAGCTGCATTTTGAAAGTTCTCCATTAATTCTTTGCTCTGTGCAGAAGTGGAGGTGTATACGGGGGAAGGGAAATGGGGAACAAGATGGGACGTGGGGGCTTTGCAGAACCACTCGGTGAGAATGCCTCTCACAGCAGCAGTGCCAAAGCCCAGGGACTCCTTGAAACTGGGGAATTTTTAAAGTACATTCACTTTTTTGGGCCAAAACCACAAAACTTTTTTTTCCTCCGTCCAATTATCCTTATCATTCACTACAGAAGGTAATTAGTCCCCTAGAATTTGAGAGATCTTGATGGAAACCAGCTCCCAGGTGCTGCCTAGCTTCATCCAAACCTCTTGCACCAATTTGTGCTGAAGCATCCTTCTCCCCATAGCAGAAAAGCAGCACTCCACTCCCCTCCAGCCCTTGGAAGCTTTCCATCCCTGCCTCAGTTTCCCCAGCAGTCAGCCAGCATGAGTGATGGTTCCCACCCCAGCTCACTGAATGCCTTCATGGCACAGTGAATCCATTTAACAACTACACTTTAACACCACATTGGCTTTTAATGCCTTAATTTTTGTAACAAAGGAGCCTGCAGACAGACACCACAAGCCATTAGAAATCCATGGCAAAACTCTTTGGGGTGGGATGGACAAAAAGCATAGGCTGACAGAGAGCCCTTGCAGGGAGGAGAGGTTGTCTGGGTTGTTTCCCAGCATTTCCTTCTGTTTTCCAGTGCATTTTGAATATTGGGTGGATACAAACAGGACCTTGGGGTTCTCCCCTAGTGGCATTAATACCTTCCAGTGATGGGAGTATGTGTAGCACTGCCCAGCCTTCACAGATGGGAGATGTGATCTACCTACATGGATAACAGGGGGTAATAAGAACAATTAATAAGAGCAAAAGATGCTCTGGAAAGAAAAAGGAGAAATTAAGACTTAGAGTCATATAATGCAGTGTTGTGAATGGCTCCACAGGTTGGAAGATATCGAGATAAGCCCCAGAAAGAAAGAGCCCAGATGGAAACAAGAGGTTAATTTGGGAGGTAGAGGATGAATTTCCTAGGCAGGTCTCACTAGTGCATTGTATCCTCTAAAGCTTATAAATCTATTAACTCTGGACTGCTAAGCTAATTACAGCTGGTTACACTTCCAGCTAATAAAATATTTGTCATGTTTAAGGCACGTGGGAGTTTTTCTTCGGCTTAACCAAATCACCCTGACAATTCCTTGAACTAAAGAGATTCCCAGCAGCATTTTTGCCAGAGGTTGGAAAAATCAGATTACGTGCAATGATGAAAAGGAACTCTCGGACAGCTTTCCCTGCCTTAGTACACGGCAGCAATGCATGAACCATTCCAGCATCACTCCTCTCAATAACCCAACACCAGGGACAGAAGTGCATGGAAGCTCTGGGTTTGAGCACACTGTGACCCATCAGACACTTGGCTTCCAGAGGGTTCAACATTTTGGCTTCATCCCAACCCCAGTTTGGCATGATTTGTGCTCATGTCTTGGAGAGTCTGGGAGGATTCAAGTTCACCTTGCAGCCTCTTTGGTTCATCTCTTGGGACACTCCTTGATACATGTTTAATTCAGCAGAGGAAAAGAAGCCTTTTGAACACATTTCTGCATCTAAAGGCAGGGCTTTTTTCTTCTATCTTTTTTTTCTTCTACCTCTTATTTTTTAATGGACTTAATAAAAGAGGAAATGTATTAGCCAAGTCCAGCCCATGTGCTTTTAATAACTCAATTTAATTAACATCCCCCAAACTGTCTTATTAAAACTAAATTAAATCCTTATTTGAGATCTTTAATAGATCACACAGACTTTGTGCAGAGACAACTGCAGCTGTGGGAGAGCCAGAAAAGGGAGCAGAGCTTTGCTTTGCTCATGGTGCAGCCAGGGGAACCACTGCTGATTCACTGGGCAGGGGGCAGAGATGAGCAGCTGCCTGAAAGGAAGTAAAATTTGGTCCTGGAAGGGATTATGCACTGTAAACCCTTTCCACGGTGATTCCCATTTATCTAGGCCATGGTTTTGTACAATTACATTGAGAGTGTTTGGGGCTGTAACCCTATAACGCAATGGAACACACAGCAGTAACAGCAGCATTGCAAAGACCCAGGATGCAGCAAGCGAGGATATGCTCAATGCAACAGCTGTGGGCACAAAAACAAACAAACAAACAAAAAAGCTGCTTACCTTTAGAAGGCCTCAGGTACACAGTAACCTCCAGCAAGACCCCCTACCTCCACTGCCAACCCTTAAATGAGGGCTGGGAAGGGGTGGATCCTGGCTGCAGCCCTTCCATCACTCAGCACATTGCATGCACCTGAGCTGCCCTGGGCTGGCCCTGCCTTCCCCCCAGGTGCTCCATCACTGCTTCAGGCCGTGACTCAGCATTTTGACTACAGGTGCAAATTTCTTTCTTTCCCTTTTCCTGGAGATAGCTTTGCTCTTTTACTTGAAAAATGAGGATGGTCGTATTAAATAAGAATTTCCTTTAAAAATGCACCATTTTAAAGGCACCCCACACAGGAAAGGAGTTTGGTTTTGAGTTTTGCTGGAAACAAGACATTTATTGAAGGCAGCTTTGGTAGAGAAGCTGGTGCCATTTGGTGGGTCCTCCAAGGCTCCAGCACATCACCCTCCATCTCCTCTCTATGTCCTTTTCTGGTTACCTCCATTTTTCTCTTGCCTTCTGTTCCCTTTTCCGTGTTTGTTTTTTCTTGCCACTTTGTGCCTTTCCCTCTCACCTCACCCAATTTTGGTGAATGTTTGTGCACTACAGAATGCCTGGGCCAGTGCTTCTCATCCCGTTTTCCCAGCAGCACCTCCAGAGCCAGAGAGCCAATGGAGGCGGTGTCTGCTTTCCATCACACCTGCCAGGCAGGGCTTAGATCTCCTCCAGTTTAAGACATGTCGGTGCATTAAATATATCCAACCAGATTAAAACCATGTTCAGACAAGGCTGGCTCACGGCCGCCGTGGCCCAGTGGGTTGGAGTTCAAAGGAGCTTGTTGGGGGCGATGGCCTGAGATTGCACAGCCCCTGCTGAGGATGCTTTGGGCAGACAGATGGATTGAAATCACTCACTGAGGGTTTTAATGATGGGGTTTTATTTGGCATCTACCGGCTCTTGTTGACCACTGAGGTGATGCTGAGTGCACACGCTCTGGATGGATGGGGTTGGTAGCAAGGCTCAGCTGCTGTGCTCGCTGCAGGAACATGGAGCTGCCCTAAGGCACCCGAAACAGTGGGGATGGGCTGCCCCAGGGTATAGCATCGGCCTGGGAGATGTCTCAACTAAATGTGGACAGCACTGTGTGGAACAATGGATGCAAAGAGCACAGAGCTTGGGGACAGTCACAAAAGTGGGCTCAAATCCCTTAAATCCAGCTGGCCATGAGGTCAGCGCTCAGAGGGGCTGCAGATTCCCTCTCTGGGGCCAGCAGTGCTCAGTCACAGCCTGCGTTCCCCGGGCAGCGGTGGGAAGAGGGTGATTCATCTGGTTGGGAGCCACAAAGACACCCTGTCCCATCGAAATCAAGAGTCTGGGGCACACAAGGAAGGGCTGCCCACAGGGTTAAAGACAGACCCAAGCAAGTAAACATGTGAGAAGCTCAATAATGTGAATTAAAATGCCACCATTTCATCATGTTGCTGTAAGAAACAAAGAGCCGGCAGCTGGTCGTTTTGCAATCCTGTTGACCGTGATTTTCCAACCCCACGTCCATTCCTGCTGACGTTTGTGGAGTTATATCACCTGGAAAACTGTTCCAAATGCGTTTCAAGCAGCACTGTTTACTAAAGATTCCTTCATTTACAGCTTCTCTGGTGCAAATTCATGCTGAAACCAGAAAAGACATCTGTGGAAAAAAAAACCAAAAGCATTTGTAAATGGAAGGGGAAGGAGATTTGAATCATCGGCTGCTGGAAAACTTCTCTCATCTATTTGTTCCTGGGCTTGACATCTCCGGAAAAATAAATAAATAAAATACCACTTTCCAAACTCAGAGAAGGGTCTGAAAAGGTTAATCCCAGCACAGCTCTACCATCAGCCCTTCTGGAAGCTGTGCTCCCGATGGAAAGTGTTCTCACTGGGGCTGGGATTGGAGGGGGGATTAGCCCAGCGCTGTGCTTGTGCCGTGACTCTTTAAAGATGGGAGATAAAGATCCTGTGATAATTGTCTCTGAGCAAGGAAAGACAAATGCTCCTGTCTTGTTTTCTGAATGCTTGAGCAGCTTGCAGCAGGAAGCACTCCAGCCTTTGGGAAAATCCACTTTTTCTTATGAACCCGTGAGAAGGGGGAAAGAAAACCACGATGGCACCTCTTAGGAACGGCTCCAGGGTAAAAGAAAACCACTGCCTCAAGTGCCAAATAGCAGTGCAAAATGAATTTATGCAAAGAGCACACTTCTGTGCTGTAGCTGACAATGTGCAAGCATCCTTGTGGGTTTTATTTGTCTTTTCCCTTCCCCATGTGCCATCCTTCACCCCGAGCATCCTTTTCATCGAGCAGGGTGTCCTCGCACGGAGCCCTGCGGCCCTCTGCTCTGCAGCAGTGTGTGCACCTGGGGGAAAGCAGGAAGACATCAAAGCTGCAGGAGCCTGGCACACAGGAGCTGGGGGCTGGCTGTGCGGGCTGCAGATGGCAAATGGCTGAGCCCATCTCCAGCTAGAAGCGGAGAGGTTAATGTGGCCGTTTATAGATGAGCTCAGGAGATGAGACATTGAAGGGGAGGGGAGGAGGCACCAACACTGCTTTTGATCCCTCTCTGGCGTTCCCCAAAAGCCACCATATGCCCAGCACCTGATAAATGCTATTTATAAACCTGGAGGAGGAGAAGGCAGGTCGTAAATCTCCCTGCTTTTCTTTTCTCTGTGGATCAAGAGGAAAATTAAAACCACGCGCTCGGTTTCCCAGGGATGCCCCATCCTCCTGCCCACGTGCAGAGGTGACCATGGGATCAGCCCACGTGCTGAGGGGTCCATGGTTGGACTTTCCAGCCCTAATGACTCTGTGTTTCTATGATTCTCTGATTTCACCCAGGTGAGACATTGGAGACTGAGAGAAGACATTGTAAACATGTTTTCATGGGTTTTCATGAAAATCCAAGGCTCTGGGGCCGTGAACTTGCTGCTGAAACTTCTTCTCATGGCTCCTTTGAGGACCTTATTCCCTTATGTCATTACCAAAGCACTGTTCCTGGGAAGCAGAAGGCTGATCACTTTTGGTAGGAAGCCAAACCCTGAATTGTAGCAGGCAGGAACAGCAGGAACCACAGTTACCAACAGGCCTGTGTAACATGCAGTGGATGTGCTCTGAGATCCACTAAGCGGTTGAGATTGTGTTGCTCTCTACATTCATGCTACATTTGGCTGCTGGATCCAAACTGCTGGGCATGAGGGTGGGCACCAGGCAGGCACACCAGGCCCAGCAATCAGTGCTGTACGGAGCAGTGCTGGAGCAATGGTGCTAATTCAGATAGAGTCATCTGATAGGGAAAGAGACGTTCTTTGTGCCATAGCTGCGAGCAAAGGGTCAAAGGCCCCTGCCACCAAATGTGACCCACACGGGTGACCTCACATGGAGGCTCGGAGCACATCAAGATGCCAGAACCCATTGTGGGGGCACTGAGGCGGTGATGCAGGGGATGGGGAGGGAGCAGTGCTCCCCGTCCCCACTGAGCAAGGAGGGGTGAAAGGCGAGCTGTGCCAGTGACCCAAAGGGCAGGGCAGAAGCAGGAGCAGATGTTAAACAGAAGCCTGCAGTGTGGCTGTGGCCAGCAGGAGCCTGCCCTGGAGGAAATGACCCCACGTAAGATGCATTGTCACTGAGATTTCTTAACACGGGAAGGCAGCTAAGTGATTAGGATGAGTTGAGCAGGGCCAGCAGCTGCTAAAAATGCCAGGAGGCAGAAAAGGTCTGCTCTCAGGACCACTCTACAGTTTGCATAGTATTGGAATTAAGATTTTTTCCCGATTTTTACTTTTTTTTTTTCCCCATTCCTCTGACTTTTCCAACTGTGTTGTTCCCTGGGATGGAAACACAGCGCCTGGGAACGCCTCCTGCCAAAAAAAAAACCCTACACCACAACCCACTGATAAGCACTTTTCAATACAATTTTGAAAATGAGGAAACTGAGGCCTGACATTTGTGCTCCCCTTCGGATGAGATGGAGAATTGCAGGCTGGGCCATTCTGCTCAATCCTAGCCAAAATAATCCTGGCTCCCCGAGGACACGCACGATGTGTGTTTGCCCAGAGCGATGCCACCCAGCGCTGCGCTGTCTGAGCCCCTTCATAACCCAAAGGGAAAACAACAACAACAAAAAAGAGAGAGAAATCAAACCAAACAAACCAAGTGGCCAAACTCCCTCCAAAGAGCCCCAGTTCTCACGGCCGCCAGTGACCGGCAGCAGCCAGGAGTCTCCGCGCGCTGCTCCCCTGTGGGGCTGTCCTGCAAAAAAAAACTTGGGGTTTTATTTAGCATCATCAGAGCGAAGGAAAAAAAGGGCATATTTCAAAGCCACAAATCCCATGGGGAGAAGAAACCTGTGCTGCCCAGCAGCCCCTCCAGTATGGCTCTAGGTAGCGTGGAGCTGGCGGCTCCCTGAAGGGAGGGAGCCCCGCCGTGACGGATGCATCCCCTGGGCACCATAAAAGCCAAAGCCGGATGGATTTACATTATCCAAACATCTCACTGCTCCCAAAGCCATCCGGGGGCAATGGAGGGAGGGAGGTTGCTCCAGTGCCCGACTTCTTCCTGCGTTCTCTCCCAGTTAAACCCCTTGGTTACCCCAGGAAAGGGCATGTTGTGGGCTCCGTGCCCCAAGGAAGCTGCCCACTTTGCCCAGAGAAATGAGCTCAATGCAAACCATCGCCTGGCTCCAAGGATTCTCCTACTGAATCTGCAAGAACCACACTTTTGGGACAGGATTGCGCATAAAAGGGAAAAAGTAGAAAAAAAAAAATAAAGAAGAAAAGCAGTAAAGCACAGCCCAGCACCGTGTGTTTCCCAAGCCTGCTGTACCCACCATAGCGCAGGGAACCGGCGATCACTCAATAAATAGAAGGAGCACGATCTCAAGCATTGGGAAAAGCAACATCTGAAGTTTCCAGAAACATCCCACAGCACCTGCGTAATATTTTTTCTTGCTGCCTCCCCCTAATTGCATCCATCTGGGACAGAGTATCTCTTTCAGCACCGCAGTGCGTGGGCAGGAACCATCGGTTTTTGCCCCATTTTTCTCACAGATCACATATAAACATGACCTCTTCCCTCTGAGCGGCTCTTAGATGGCACACTAATGCAAATAGGCTGTATTATTATTCAGGCTCTTTCAGCAGAGCCTTCAGTTACGAAGTTTTTCTCAAATAGCTGCTTGCCATCCTCATTTCTTCATTTCTTTTTAGGGGAAAAAGGGGAAAGATGCTGAAGATAGAAAGGAGGGGACGATCTCAGCCCTCCCTCCCAACAGGAGCAGTGCTGGGGGAGATCACCACGCACCCACATGCCTCAGTTTCCCTCCTTTTATCCAGGGAGATGCTACGATCTTTGTCAAAAATCATTTAAAGTCACACTTCCATGTAACCATAGGGATTTTCCATGGTCCCACATGGATTTGGGGTGGGTTTTTGCCCGGTTGCAGTTTTCTTTTTGTGGACATTGGACCCCAGTGCTACAAAATGCCCCAGCAATTCCAGCTCCTGAAACCATCTCTGAACCCATCCTTTTGTACCTCAGCACCGGCTGATGAAACTGGGGAGAGATTTATCTCCCCACCACGACCCTGCATCGACCGCTTCCTAAACAGCGGGGAGAGGAGATCATTTAGCTGCCATTTCAGTGAAACCTCCTTAAGTGTTTAGAGAGTCCATCTCTCTTAAGTGCTTGCAGGGTCCCTGGGACTGCAATTACTCATGCAGCAATCCTTTGCTGAGCTCACCCTGCATAACGGAGCTGCAGGAGGGGGGAAACCTTCCTCTCACCATGGGGTGATGCGATGTGCCCAGGGAACAAGGGCTTGGAGCCCACATCCTGAGTTACAGCTCTGTTGTTACACGTGGCATGAGATGTGTTAATGCAAAGTGAAGTGCAGTGGGACTCATGGAGGTCTCTTAGGATGGTGCACCCATGGCCTCACCTTGACATCCTTTACTCTTAAGGGCCACAGGCCCAGGTGGCCCTACAGAAACCACTTGCCAGCTCTGGGGGGCATTTCTGTCAAGGCCCTGAAGTCCTGCACTAAGGTCCTCCTACACAGCTAGACCTTGGTGTCACTGGTAGGAGTGGGAAGGGGCAGCCAGGGAGGTGGAGGTGGAGAGAGGAGGCTCGAGGCCAGCAGGCCATTGGAGGACTGAGGTTTCTGCTGTTCTTGTTTCTATTTTTACTCCCTTTATGGTTTTCCAATTTTGAAATTCCACTAAAAAGGAAAAAAAAAAAAAAAAAAAAAAAGCCCTGCCTGGAATTTCTTTCATGCCCCGTTCTCAGCCTGCGTGCGTATTTCCCAACTCGTTTGCAAGGGTTGCATTGACTCAGCGGGGACAAGAGCCAGCTCTGGTTTCCATTACCAGTGATTAATGCCAGGGAACATGTTTAGACTCCCAGGGCCTGCACGCCGGTCAGGGCTCGGGGAGTTTTGGTCCCAGCTCTGGTAAAATATCACTGGCTGACAGCAGGGCCTTAGGGCAGAGAGCATCCCCTGCTCATGCTTTTGCCCCCAGCAAGTTGCAGCCAGCTTAAACCCATGCTTGCACCCTTCCCTACCAATAGGATTATTCAATTCCATTTAAACTTTTTCACCATACTTCTACATTTATTCAAATTGCAAAGACCAGAGCTGGCTATTCCCAAATCCTATCCGGTGGGGAGATTTGAAGAGAAACAGGGAAAGCTGGGAAATCTCCAGGGCCGTGGGATGAAAGCAGCCCCTGCATCCCCTGCACACTGTGCTCCGGGGCATAGGAGCCCCACACCAACTGTTGTTCCCTCCCACCCAAACTCACCAAGCACATCGCTGATGCTGACCATGCTCAGAAAGCTTTTCCCACACTGGGTTAATCGGATCAGCACCAGAAGGGACCACTGAATTCCTCTCCCAGCAGATGTTTAACTTAGGCTGCATTAAATAAAGAAGTCTCCTCCTGCAGGTAGCGCTGCTGTCAGCGAGGCAGAGCTGCTGTTTATCCTCTCACTGCTGATGGTATAAATCCTTCCCTGGGCATCTGGCCAAGGCAGCTGCCATTGAGGGTCTGATAGCTGCTCGTGGAGTTAATTCCTGCTGCTCTGTCACCAGCCAATGTGAGCTCAAAAGACCAAAAACAAACTGGGTTGCCCCATGTCCAGTTCCTGGAAATAAAACTTTTCCCAGACTCTAAGGGAAGAATGAGGTGGTCTCAGAGGTGTGTGAATTACATGGGGTGCCTCAGTGCAGGAAGGGTGGAAGAGAGAGTCTCTGTGCCATGCTGGAAGAGCAACGCGGGGTCCAGACCCTGATACTGGGAGGTCTTTGGGAAGGAACGATGCTGAGATTTTTCAGAGCTGGTCCAAACCAGTTTTGATTTAATTTGGTTCCCCTAACCCCCAGAAAATTGTTATTTTACAGCTAAAAGTCAAAGTCTACACAGTTTGTCTGCCACACTGTTTGTATTTCAGTGTAAACCTGTGTTGACTCTTCTGTAATGCCAATCCCATAATTTCTATGGAAAGCAGACATATTTTAAAATAAATGAAAAACTATTTTACCAGGAACCACATACTCCACCTAGAAAGTTGCCTTGAGGACTTGTTGCCTTTTCCAGGAATGCAATTCATGCTCCTTTCAGGCTTTTCTTTCATCCAGCAACTGCAACGACCAAGGCTCCAAGTGGGGGAGAAGAGAGTGCAGTGGGGATGTGTTGGTCTGTTTCCCTCCACTTGAAGTCATGAGAACATCATTCTCCAAACCTGGAAAACAGTTGAATATTGTCTCCTCCATCCTGATTTTTCAGGCAGGCTTCTTGCTTGCCAGCCTGCCCCATGCAACCCAAGCAACGAACTCAACCCCAGCACCGCTTTGCTTGTGACAGAGATGGAGCACCAGCGTTACCTCCTTCCAGCCGGGCTCCTAAATAATAACACACACACACACAAGAACTTTCCACCAGCTTTGATGAGACCTCTTGTCTGCTTCCCCCCATGTCCGTCATGGGGAGAGAGAAAGTGGTGGGAAAGTTTGTTCCCAGGGCACCCAGCTGGCTGCGGCAGCGCCTTTGGGCTTGGAACAATGCTTGGAAGGGAAGATGGGGAAAAAATAGACTGGGATGATAGAGTATGGACTTATCCAAGCAGCAGCAGTGCATAGTTTGTGGTGTCCTGGAGTTATTTCCTACAGAAATCTGGTTTAGGTTAAGCAGCCCCACTAATGGGCTGAATCTTCACAGTTCCGAGTTCCTTCATTGGACTTCCATTCATTTACCACCAGCTTTTCTGCTACGGGCTTTGCTTTCCCCAAAGGGAATCCATTAGCCTCCCTCACTGGTTCTTAAGGGATGTTCCCCAAACCACATTTGCTGGTGGATCTCATCCACTGGAGGACACCACATCACACACAGATGTGCCCTGAGAATGAGTCTTTGCTTTTGTCATCCACCATGGCCCTGTGCTGAGATTCCAAGGACGAGCTGGGGACCATGCCAGCCAGGCTGCAGTTGGATGAGGTGGACCTCATGCAGAACGTATTTGTCCAGCAGAAATGGAGATATGCATGGTTTGGACCTCTGTGTGCCACCTGAGCATGAGAATAAAAGTAGAGGAAGAGCTGAGTTGGGGTACTCCAGTGAGTCTCAGCATTCTGGGGGTAAACAGGGAAGGCAAGACCAGACCTGTCAGCACTTCTTATACCTACTAGGACGTGAACCATATCTACTGGGTGCTTTCTGAACAAGTCGACACTTGCAGACCATCTTCATGGCTCATAAGAAGTGCAAACAGAACACCACCAGCATTTTTTTGCATTCCATCTTCATGCATATCACTAAGATTAAACTCTTTCACACAGCTCCACCAGCACGTCCTCAGCTTTAGGACCTCACTTGGAGTGGCTTTAAGCAGCCTTGCTTTTCCCATATGATATCGCCAGCATTCTCCAAAGGCCGTCCTCTCCGAAGCATCTGGAAGTTGAGTGCACAGAAGTTGGTTGGTCAAAAACCACAAGTCGTTTTTATCCACCACCAGAAAGTACTGTGTTTATTTCTGTCGTTACGGCAACCCAAAACGAAGATGCCTGCGGCTTAGAATGACTGAGAAAATTGTCAGCGTGTCTGGAAGTCCATCTGGGAGCAAAGAGGAATGGATGTGGGTCCTTAGCAGCACAGGGCTGGAGAGTAATCACCCACCCTGTGCTGCTGCTCCTTCTGTTCCATCTCTTGCTGGTCACCATCAGGACAATATTTGGGGCTAAATGTATCAGATCTTTCTCCTACCCACCCTACTGATCCCATCCAGCCCTTATCTGCTGAGGGCCATGTCCATGCGTGCACACGAGGAGCGAGCTCTGGCTTGCAGACCCATGCAAACCCATCCGGCGCGTGCATACCAGCTTACGACTGATTTGTATCAGTTTTGTCTGTGTGGTTGAGCGAGTTTGAATCATAAAGCAAATTGTTTATTAAACTAATTTAGCTAAAATGTGCAACTTCTGGAAGCAGCCCACTCTCTGCTTTTTCCCCTGTCCTCCAAAGCCCATTGCTGACAGTGGGGGAACCAAGTCCTCCAGCTGCAGAGATTTCTAAATCCAGCCATAAAACTTTATTTGTCCTGTTTCTGTTTATCGTTTCCATAAGCTATCCCGGTAGGAATTGCACATTCCTTGTTGCTAATTTTAACAGAGAAGGACTGCACAGATCCCCAGGCTGCAGCCAGGAATGCTCCTATGGAATCACATCGCTCGCTGCCAACACGCAGTGCTCACCGGGTGACTCTTCCCTATCCCTCCAGGCCCCTGGAGAAGGCTCACGAATGGCTTCTTGTTGAGTTGCTTTGGGTTTTTTTTTTGTTCCTTTTTGTGGGTGATCAGGCAGCTGGCACAGCCCCACCGGTCCTGAGGTTCCTGATGAATCACCACCAACTGCAATGGCAGCTGCGTTGCTCCAGCCTCACATTGCGTGGCTGCTGCTGCTGCTCTGGGTGAGTGGGCAGGGGCAGCTCGGTGCTCATTTTGTGCAGCCCACAGAGCGCAGGAGGGAAAAGGTGCAAAATGTCTCTTGTTCGTGCCGCAATGCTGCAGTACTGGAGTCTATGAATGTCCTGTTGGCACCAAGATAAGTTTGCAGCCCAGCATAGGCTTCAGCTGAAAAAAAGCCCAAAAAGCCACAAAAAAAAAAAAAAAAAAAAGAAAGAAAGAAAAAAAGCCCCAAAGTGGTGTAGCAGCCCCTCACATTCCTTTCTGGATTTATGTTGCATCCCATCTGCCTTTCTCCTCTCCTCTTTGCTGGCACTCAGTGCCTCCTTTCGTCAGTGGGGATTGGATATGACATGAAAGCAGTCGGACCTCACACAAACGCCACCATGACCATAAATGTGGGAATAGCAAAAAATATATACACACATCACCTGCACCAGGCTCTGGGAATGGGGTTTCTGATGGTGAAGGGAAGGCAAAAAGCCCCTCCTGCCCTCTGAGACCTGCAGCACACTTAGCAAAGCTCAGCAGGGTGGGTGATGCCAGCACCTGCACAGAGATTCTTGCAAGAGCAGCTGGGATGGAGAAAAACATAGAAACCCCAAAGAAAAAAAAAAATAAAAGAAACATTGCTCATCGAAGGGATTTTTATATTTCTCTGCATTTCTTGGCATGCCTACTCTGAAGTGATACTGATCCCCAAAGGAGCCCACTCCCAGCTCCACAGCACTTCTGGGGCTGCTTGGGTTTGTGCTCGTGGTCCTGGGACTGCCGGTGGTCTGCACGCTGCTGGCAGCACCAGGTACTTTCCAGCTGGTAAATGCCAGGGATGGAAAATGGAAATACTTGGCAGCATTCCCATGATGGGGCTGGAGCTGCGGCGCCATTGGGATGCCAGGAGGGGTGAAAGAGGAGATGGAAAGAAGGGAATGGGACAGTGGCTGAGGAACAGCACAGGGCTGTGCTGGGAGTGCCTGCTCCCACTGGGGGTGATTCAAGCATGGGGTGGATTAGGGCATCCCAGCATCATGCCATGCAATAAATCCAAGTCAGCATGGCCATGGGCACACCGGTGAATACCCTGCTCCTCCCCCATCCCCAAAAGGATGCTGTGAGCTCAGCAAGCATCCCCACGACATAGATGCAGAATCTGAGGAGCATCCCCGGTGCAGAACATCCCCCAGGAAGGTGTTTGGTGCTGGTGGGTGTGAAGCCCCCCCAGCTGCTGCCTCCCCCCCGGCACAATGGCTCATTGTGGGGCTGGCTTTCATGCAGGGCCAGGGAATGGCAGCGTGGGGAAAGGCCGCCAGAGGAGCCGGAAAGTTGCTTTTGGACGGCGTTCAGAGGCCTCGGCGCAGTGGGAGGGAGCCGGGCGCGGAAAGCAAACAGTGGAAAGTGCTGACTGCAGGGGCGGCCCTGGCACCCCCAGCACCACCTGCAGCAGTGCTTGGGCAGGAGGAGGACTGGGGCCCAAATGCTGTGAACTGGCCCTAAATCCCCCATTATTCTGTGTATGTCCCTTGATGTCCCCAGCGGGCACTTCAGGGCTCGGCTGAGCATTGCAGCGCTGCTTCCAGGCTCCAGTTCTGTCCTTGCTCCTATCCCTCTCCATGGCATTCTCTATATTCTCCCCTTGCATCACCTCCTTACATCTCTCTTTTCCTAGCTCAGAGATTTCTAGAGAGCCCTTCCCTTTGTTCAGTCCTCGCTAATTTCAGTTCCTCTTTCAATCTCTCTTCTTTCCCTCAAGCGCCCATTCAGATGTTTCATTTCAAGACAATGACCCAAACCAGGCCGCTTTGCTCTCTGGCTTCTATTTCGAGCACCATTCTCAGTGCTTTGTGTCTGCTTTCGAGTGTGTGAAGCTGCCTCCATCCCACCTATCCGCAGTGCTGTTGGATGCAGCTCCAACCAAACCCTGCGTCTGAGAGCTGATGAAGAGTTGCTCCATCTGCCAGCCCCGGTGCTGCTGGGGGGGCCGGGGACATTCACTGCTCTCTGCAATTTCCATAGTGAGCAGCCCAGGTGCGCGGGGGCTTCCCCAGCAGCCACCAGTGGGTATTTATAGTGCAAGCACTGAAGTGTGCTCCCCAGGCTGTGCACACCATAGGGGGGACAAGCTTGCTGTGTTGGTGAGTGGCAGTGCTCACCCATCCATCCTTCAGCCTTCCTTCAGCCCTTCCCCAAACTTCTTGCTTCCTGCACGCCTGCAAGCCAAGCGTTGCTATAAATGGAGCTGTTATAAATATTCCTCCTCCTGGATTCGTCGCTTGCATCCTGATGCAATGTACACCGATGACTTGTCTGCTCTTCTTGGTGCTCAACCCATCTGATGCCTGCATTTGTGGATGCAGTGTCTGATCAATCCACTCTGATGAACCGGTGCCACAGTACTGTCTTTGGGGACTTCCCCATCACATGATCTCAGCCCTCTGGATAAGCAGCATCTCCTGGTGTGAAAAACCCCTCCAGTTCCCCAGCCCTGTTAATGAGCATCTCCAGCCCTCCCCACCATGGCTGTCCCCTTACCCACAGCACCGCTTTCCTGAGGGCGATGAGATCCTGATCCAGAACCCACAGCAAAATCTTGCTGAGAAAAAAAAAAAAACCATCACGTGAATAAATGCACAATTTGTCAAGATTTAGTGGTGATTCGGGATGTGAGGATGTGTTGAAATGACAAATTTGCCCATTGGCCAACAATGCTGAGCATCAGCGAGGAGAGGGAAGGCCAACCCCACGTGTCCCATGCTACAGCAGGAGGGAATGTCTGTCATTCCTGAGCTTTTGCACTGCTCCCACTGTCACCCGGACTTGAAAAGCGAAGGCAAAGAGCCAACTCACAAAGCAGCACACAGGGACTGAGCGCTATGAATTATTCTTCTTTTAATTTCACATGGTTTAAAATACAATATGAAATAAGGCTACAGTATATAAAAAACTCTCCAGCAAAATGATGTGCCAGCATCAGCAATTAAAACAAAACCAGCCCCTTCCTTCTTTAAGTATTCAATGTAGGAGGGGCATTTTTTGTATCCTTTAAAAAAACACCACCACAACACACGGACACACACACACACCGCTACATCTCTACGCTACCTCAGCTCTGGTTTTAAAAAGCACCTGCTTTTTCCTTGGTTTTTTTTTTTTAATCTCGCTTTTAAAGTTTTTTTTCTTTTTTTTCCCCACTTTTAAAAAATATAAATTATATGAAAATACACGTTGGAAAATAGTCGAACAGCACAATATAACAATCTCTCTTTTTTTTTTTTCTCTTCTTCTATCTTTATCAGCTTAAAAAAAAATTCCCATCTGTAAAAACAAAACGTAACAACAACAACAAAGACTTTTTTCTTTTTTTTTTTGTACTGAGGCAGTTAATTCCTGGAGATATTCCATTATAACATATACGTATACATAGATTTATCATTTATTTAGACCTCTTTGGAATGTAGACAACAGCTCACGGATGTTGGATAGACCCCACCAGAGAGCAGAGCACAGTGAGGAACCCAACGCTTGTGATGCTCACAGCAACATGGAAGCTGGGCCCCAAAGCTCAGCAGAAAAGCCCTCCAGAAGGCAACGAGGCAGAAAGTGGGGATGCTTCCTGCAGCCTCTGCATTGCTCGGTGCTTAGCGGGATTGCTTTGTGGATCAGGTGTTGGTTTGGGAATAGGGGAAGAGGTTAAACTGTGTGATATCTTCTGGTTCGGTGGGCGCGGTGGGGATGGGTTGGAGTTGGACAAGGTGACCTCGTGGGCTTTTTTGACCTTAATGATTCTATCACTTCTCCAAAATGACCCTATTCTGAGTGGCCATGCCTGGTGATGGCCGGTCGTTGTGCGTAAATAAATGGATCTGCAGTTGCACGCACCCGGCTCTGCACGGGTTATAGTCATCACACACAGAGATGGAGGACAGATCTAGGCAGATCTGTTTGCTTTTTTTCCAGCATTCTATACCTCTTACTGGGCCCCTTTCCCCTGATCTTTAAAATTACCCATTCTTTGGGAAATGCACCTTAAAAAGCCATTGGGAATGGAAGGTCACCGCAGTGTAGAGAGCTGCACTCCCTGGGCTGGGGGACAAAGGGGACAAAAGGGACACAGCAGGTGAAGGGGATGTGCCCCACTGGGGTCAGACACCAAAAACAGCAGATCAGGAGCAGGACAAAGAAAACACTCCAAATCACTGGAGATATTCCAGAACAAGACAAACCCATCCAATTCCCAAGTGCCACCTGTATCGGCCAAGGCTGGAGCTCACTGTTACGCAGAGCAGCCAGCAGAGGAGCAAGTCCCATCCCTGGCAGATTCCTCTCAAACCCATCCTGTTGGTTCAGCATGTGTGTGAGTTCACCCAACTTTCGTGGCCTCGAAGAACAGGAGGTCACACCTCCTTCTCCAAAAGTCAATGCACAATTACAAAAGTGGGAGTAAAAAGAAAAAGAAACAAAAACAAATCCACACATTTCCAGTGTATAAACAGCACACAGCCCTCTCTGGGATGGTCTCTAGAATGGGAATAAAGAGTTGAAGAAAACAGCAAAGTGGGAGATGAGGGATTTGGCCTGGTGGAATGATGGAGTCAGTACCCAAAACTCTGACTCCTTCCATCAGAGTGAAATGTTATCCCTGTTTTCTGCTTGAAAAAGGCACTTCAGCTGCAGCAGGGCCAAGCAGGAGGCATTTCCTAGGGCACGGTGTGATGCCACAGGCAGGAGATGGGTGCTCAGCCACATGACAGCACGTGGGGGCTGGAAGGGATTCTGTTAGCAAAGCACGCCTTGCAGTTGCATGCAAGAGAGCAACCCTGAAAGCCTAAGAAAATCACTGAGTGCTAAAACCCTAATGAGCTGCCATGTCCTTTCGGGGTGCCCTTTCACTATCCCCTGCCACCTGTTTCTGTGCCATTGTGCCTTGCCCCTTCATCCAGCAGCTGCAAGCATCCCTTGGCTCTGCCCCTTGGTGAGCCAGTCCCTGCTGGGTAAAGCTGTGGTGCCTCACTGCAGCTCCCCAGTACACACATTGTCTTCCCTTCCCTCCATCTCAGAGCTGCTTTCCCCACCTGCCCAAGGAGCCCAGCTGTCTTTCACCTCCCAGCAGGCAGTTAGTGAAGAGGTGAGCCATCCCTCCTTTGGTGCATGCACCTTTCACTGTCCTTCCATCCTATTCTCCTTCCTTTCCATCTGTCTCACTACTTTTTGCACATGCTCAGTGGGACAATGTGCAGCCCCAACACTGTGAGCATACCCAATCTCCTCCCTTACCTACACCTCCATCTGCACCCCCTCCAGCAGCTCTCCTGAAAGCCACCTTCCTCTTCCCCCTGGCAGTGCCTCTGGATGGATGCAGCTGCACAAAACACTCAGATGGACAAATAACACACACAAAAAAGCTACTTTTGGTTCAAATGCATAATACTGTCTTTAAAAATAAAATGTCCAACAGCTCTCTGAGGCAAACACCCCAATCCCACTGCCAGACCTGCATGGGTTCTGCCCTGGGGTCACCTCCAGGAATGTCAATTTCTACCACTGAGTCCTCTCTGCCACACTGAGCCCAGCCCTGTGGGGTCTTTGCCCAGCAGAGTGGGACTCACTCCTCTGCAGATAAATGAAGTAGAAAAGCTCCAACACACGGGAGCAGCCCCCCAGAACTGATTCTGCTGCTCTGCTGCATTCGGGCAAGCACGAGATGTGTCACCCACCCCACCACCAACAGTCATGTGCTTCATGTTAATCACACCCTGACACGGTTTGTGGATCAGGCTCACAAAGGGCAGTGAAGATCCCATTTGCAAAGGCCAATTTCCTTTCTGCTCGTGCCCAGGCTGGTTAAGACATACAGTAATAAAGACGGAGCTGCTCAAAACAGGAAGGAAGAAACATTTCCTTTTGGTTTTTCAATGTTTTCCTGATTTTTTCCCCTCACCAACTTCTACAGTTTTCATTTACCGCAGTTGAAATACGGGACTTTCTTCCCTGTCCCCTCAAAAAAATGAGAAAGTTCCTGAAAGCACTGAAGTGTTCCTCACAGAATCATAGAATGGCCTGGGTTGAAAAGGACCACAATGATCATCTCGTTTCAACCCCCTGCTATGTGCAGGGCCGCCAACCACCAGACCAGGCTGCCCAGAGACACATCCAGCCTGGAGCAAAAACTCCACTGGGAAAACACAAAAGCCATTTTCACTGCAAAAAACTCGGTATGCTTTGGAAACTCACTGCGTGCACAAGGAGCAGATGGAAGAGAGAGACCTATTTTGAACAGCAATGACAAAAAAGCGCTGTTGAAAATCTCACCCGGCTTTAGCAGCACACGACAGAGCAGAGCACGAGGGCTGCAGGTGGGAGTGGAGACCCATGGCTGGCAGCAGCAGAGCTGGGTCAGAGCCGGGGCTCCATCACATCCCACTTGGAGAGCACCAACTGCAGTGCTGCCCTTCTCCTGTGGGGTCTACAGAAACCATTTTCTCTTTTTCCTCACCGTGATAAAACTCTGCTGGCATAACAGAAACAAACACACACAATATTGCAATACTGAGACCATCTTAGAGCTTAAGACTATTTAAAAAAAAAAATACTGGCACAAAATTTAATAAAATAAAACTTTAACAATTTTTTTTTGTTCTTTTTTTAAAAAAAAGAGTTGTGATCCCTCCTAGAAAAAAAATCTGTCCTTTGTATAAAAGAAGACAACCGACAGAAAGGCGATGCAACAAGAACAACAGTTCTTGGTTTTTATCTTATATTGCCCCTCCCCAAAGCAGGAAGTTTCACCCACTTTTGTTCCCCCCCCCCCCCCCCAACCCCCCCAAAAAGAAGCAAGTTTGAAGCCCTCAGATCCTTAGGAATCCTGTCATTTCCTGAACTGTCAGTTTGTTGTGCCAACAGCACAATAACCAAAGGGATCCGTTTGTTAATATTTTTCCTAGCCAGCGAGGGACGGGGAGGTTTTCCTGTTTGCTTTTTTCTTTTTTTTTTTCTTTTTTCTTTTTAAAGTGAGCTACATTTTTCTGGCTTTCTTAAAACTCAGAATCTCACCCAAAGAAGCCTGTCCTGGAGCTCTCAGCAAACAAAGGCTCATCCTTCTCTGAACCAAACTCTGGAGGTTATTCCAACCAGAAGTTTGACTCGCCCTCAACCCTCTCTCCCAACATCCTCAAAGCATCAAATCTGAGTTGCTCTCTAACAAAAAAATAACGAAAAAAAAAGCAAAAAAAAAAAAAAAAAAAAAGATGAAGTCCCATAAGCTCTTCAGAATTCACTCATCAGCATCTGGCTTGACGTCCAGCATGGCGTGCAGCTCCTCTGGTGTGTAGCCCAGCAGGCTCTGCAGGTCGCAGACGAAGCGGTAGACGTAGCGCTTGCCGGCCGTCTTGTGGATGATGTTCTTGTCGTAATAGTAACGCAGACCACGGCTCAGCTTCTCATAGTTCATCTTGGGCTTGTTTTTCCTCTTGCCCCACCGCCTGGCCACCTAGGAGAGGGGTGGGGAGAATCAGAGGGGATAGACATCATGGGGATGAGAGAAGAAGTCCTTCTGGCTTGACTGGGCAGCCCTTGGACACATCAAAACCATTAAAGCTTTGGAAAACCAATCTGTTCAACAGCAGAGCACTGAGGAGGACTCCATGAGGACACACAAGTCAGGGAAGGTAATGGATGTCCCATACTCTCTCCAGAATGGGACACGGTTTAATGATCATGGTGGTGATGGATCAACGGTTGGACTACATGATCTCAGTTGTCTTTTCCAACCTTAATGATTCTATGGTTCTGTGATGATCAGTGGGAAGCCCCAACTCTCATCTGCTCGCATCTGTCACTGTGCCTTTCTCTACAGTGTTTCAGCTTTCCACTAACTCTGAGCATAAGTTATTGCTTCCTACACAACTTCAGCCCAACTTTAAAAAGTCTTTAGCTGGGCTCTAATTCACTGTGTTTCCCTACAGAAGAGCAGAACAACAGGCCTGCCCCAACCTCAATCATGAACAGCTTTAAGTTGCACCAGGGGAGGTTCAGGTTGGATATTAGGAACAATTTCTTCTCCAAAAGAGTGATGCTGCACTGCACAGCTGCCCAGGGAGTGGGGGGGGGTAACTGTCCCTGGGGGTACACCAGAACCATGGGGATGCGGCACTTGGTGACATGGTCAGTGGGCACAGTGGGGTGGGTTGGGTTTGGACTGGGGATCAGAGAGGTCTTTCCCAACCTTAGTGATTCTGCAATTCTATGAAGGAATGAAATGAGAGTTATCTTAAATATCTCAGCAGCATTTGGGCTCTGGCACTCTACCTCATCTGGATCGGAAAGCTTGAACTCCCAGCCATCACCCGTCCAGCTGATGAAGGACTGACAGGACTTGTCAGTGAGCAGCTCCAGCAGGAATTGCCACAGTTGGATGGGTCCACTGCCTGGAAAGACAAAGGAAACACGAGACATCAGTGCCAGCAAATCACAGCCCCTTCTATCCCAGCCCGGGGTGGAGGGATTCACATGCAAATGGTGCTCACCACAAAAAAATAAAACCTTCTGCCAATAAAAAAAGAAAAGCATCAGTGGCTGCAGGGTAAGACCTCAGACAATCTGAGAGTTAAATCCTGCAGGTAAAAGAGCTTCCCATTTGCAGACAGAGCTCAATATCTGCACACTGGAATGCTTCACTCCGAGTTACATAAATAGGATTATTTTTCTGGCACCCAAACAGTGAGCAGTGCTGCCTTGGCACGAGAGCATCACCATCCCCTGTGTGCCAAAAAGCTCCTGGCCATTGCGTGAACTCCAGCAGACTCCTGCTTCCCGACTTTGACTCTTTGCTCCGTGGCTGTTTATGGAGATAAAGGGGACCCAGGTATGAAAATTATTTGGCCTCTCTCCAGAGCATGTTGCTGCAGGCTTGCAGAGATGGGCAGGGGCTGGCGGGTTTGGCAGAGCTCCGCTTCCACCAGAGCAGCTGGAGAGGCAAGAGCATCCCTCACTGTGGATGTTCAGCCTCTCTTTCTATCTCCACGTCTCTCAATTTGGTGTAGGTGTTAATTTTGGCCAACAGCAATTTGTCTCGTGGTGCTGAGCTCAACACACCTAATGAGCAGTAGCTGGTGCACCACATTGAGACTGCGGCTTCGCAGCCTGGTTTTGGCTGGATTCATGGTGTGTGTGGAGTGATGTAAGAATTATCTCTTCTTTGCAGTTGTGTTCCAATCAAAGGTAGAGGAGAAGCCCTCAAGCCAAAACTCTTTGATGAGCAACTTTAAATGTGGCCGCACCCAAAACACTGTGCGTAGCTCTTGGAGAGATTTTGACATGTTGTAAATGGAGCTTAGAAAATCTCAGCACTAATAACGACAATAATAATAATAAACAGAGCCAGAGGTTAGAGGAAATGATTTATCACCCCTGAAAAACTTTGCAGTCTGGATGAGGATGGCAGGCAGGACGGGGCAAACCCGGCGCTGACAGCAGTGAGCACAAGCTTCAAGCAGGGAAAAAAAAAGTTATTTCCTCAGAATAAAGAGATGGAGTGCAGCCTGTTTCCATGAATGACAATGGAGGCTGTCAGAGCTGTGGCTGTGGGATAACGCACGGAGGGAAGAGAGGGGTGTTCCCCCTATTCCACAACGTTTCAAATGACTCAAAGCAGACAGGCTGCTGGCGAGCAGGAAATGACAGAGCTGGCTCTGGGACAGGAGTGCTGGGACTGGGGAATCACTGAGCCCCATCCAGCCCTCCCCAAAGGGGAACCAGAGAGAAATCCCAAGGAACTTCTCCAGGTTTGTGGGATCTCCTCCCAAACCATGCGGCACAGGAGCATCTCATCTCTGCTGCTCCTACCCAGCCCAGGGCAAAGCAGAGGGCTCACTGCATCGCCGCAAACATAAATGAGAAGACACTTGGCAGGAGATGCTGCAGCCTCGTGTCCTCGGTAGGAGCTTGCCAAGACACCAAGACCTCCGGGAGGGATGGAGTCAGAGCTGCTCTGCATTACCCGCAGCAAAAAAGTAAGGGAGGAAATTCAGATCACGCCTTCACCTCTCATCTGAAAGAGAAGAGCCAAAGCCTGGCCCAAAAGAGCCCCACATCTCGAGGTCATGGCCTATTTATAGCACCAGGCTTTATGCACAGGGGAATCACTGCGCAAGTGGGTGCTCTAGGCTGCACGGGGCAGGACAAGTGAGTATGGGCAGGGACCAATTCTTTAGTCCCATCTGACTTTATGCCAATGTCTTACGCACATAAGAGAGCACCCGGTGCCCAAACCAGACCAACAGTGCTAGGACACAAGATTGCAGCACAGCCAGGTTCACCATCCTGTCTAGGTGAATAGACAGGATGAAATGACAGAATGAAAGACAGAATGAAAGAATAAGAACTTTCTCTCACTCCTTCTCCAGAATAAAACACATGGAAACCTATTGCTTGGACACTAGGCTCTAGGTGACTACCCTCTAAATATCCCTGTGTGGCTTTCAAGGTGTTGGGGACGTGATGCAAAAAGTGTCACCATGCCTGAGCCAGGGGCCAGCACAGCTCACATTCCATGCTTGCCACTCAGCTGCCAGCTGGCACAGGGTGGTGCTGGGAAACCCAGCAATTTATCACCCACTTGCAGCAAACGAGGTAGGCTCCTTGCTGCAGCACTGGGAGCTGCTCAGATGGGTATTTTGGGATTTTGAAGGAAGTGGTGTCATCCAGCAACTCGTGCCTTGCAAGAGGGATTCCCAAGGTCTATTCCTAGCTGCCTGCGGGACTCACGTAAAACCCCAAATTCCTCTGTTGTTGGACAAGCAATTATGTCAAGAATGTGTTTACCACACAGCTCACAGGCATGTCTCAGCTCCTATAAACACACCCTGCTGGAGGGGAAGGAGCAGAGGCCCTGCAGATGGGGCACGATGGTGAGATGTCAGCAAGGCAGGCACTGCACATGGCAGGAATCAAACCCAGCACGTGTGTGAGCCTGCAGGGCCCAAACAGCATGGGGGAGACCACAGGAACCAGGGCAGAAGAGAGAACAATCAGGGCACAGGTGCTGAAGAGGCCTGTGTATGATCTACTTGGACGAAACAGCTGTAATCAGAGCTGAAATGAGTTCCTTTTGCATGCTCTGCAGAAATGCAAGGAGCTAAAAGGTTTCCCTGTGACCTTCAGCTTGCACAGAGATGTCCACCCACCCAGAACGCATCTTCACTACTACTGTGGTGAGTGTGATGCTGCTGGGCTTGTCTCTGTGCCCTGCCCCTCATTGCCTTCCTCTCATCCCCCTCCACTACAAGAAATACCCACTGAGACATCTGGTCCGGATTGCTCTGGACGACTGGAGTACCCCTGCAGCCCCAAGTGTGGGGTGCAAGGACACAAGCTCCCCTTTATGGTGCTGGTCCCACTGCATGCTCCCAGGGACTTCTCACACCAAAACACCCACCCCTCTGCAACCTCCAGCATCCACAGGGGCTGTGCAGAATAGAACCCACCCGGGGGGCTCACTACCCTGTTGGCCACAATGGGGACCCTGTCTGCCCTCGGTGGCACTGAAGAGGGTGGCTCAGCTGGGCTGCTGGGGCCTGTCACTGTGCAGGAATCCTCCATGGTCAGAGGGAAAATGTGTTTCTTGTGCCAGATGGCAGCAGGCCTCTACTCTGGCTGAATGGTGTCACACCAGGGCACTGGATTTGGTGTCATACCATCCTTACACCACCCTGCCTGGGATAGGGCTGGAGATCCCCAACCCTGCTCTGTGTGTTTTGGGTAGGACTGGAGATCCCCTACTGAATTCCTACCCTGTGGCTCCGGAGATGGGTTATTACCAAAGTGCCCAGTCTCCAACATTCCTTCAACATTCCTGAGCACTGCCACCAGTGTGGTGATGCCAGCAGTATCCCACCACCTGTGCAGACACTGCATGGCAACGCCCAGCCCTCAGTGTGGCACTCTCACTGCCTCTCGAGCTTGTTTCACACCCCCACCCCTCTCAACGGCCTCTGTTTGAAAGAAGAAAAACAAAATGAAAAAAGAGCTTCAAAAAAAAAGGAAAGAAAAAAAAAAGGGGGGCACCTATACTGTTCACTCTGTGGTTTGTGGTTCACACCAAACAAAACAATTGGACATAGCAACGTCTCCAAAACAGCCCTCACCTTGGTGATGTGCCCACCCTACGCAAACCCCATCAAATGGCATTGCAGGCGCTGGAGTCCAAAAATCCCATTGCTGTGTTGGGATCGTGGGACCATCGCTGCATGCCTTGCCTCCCCCACATCCTTTACCAAGGTACAGCCACACCATCACCAAGGGCCTGTTTTGTGCAGGCAGCAGGACACTGAAGTGCAGATGGAAGCATGTCCAAAAAGTGACCAAAGTGGGGAAAGACCCAGAAAGCTACTTCTTGCCATGTGCTTTTTGTGTTGCTTGCAGAGCAGCCCCTCTGCTGCTGCTCTGCCATCCCCTCCAGGCTGCTGGGCAGAGCAGAGCTGCTGTCACGCTCGGGCAGCGTAGCGTGGGGCTGATTTCACTGTCATTTGCACATGTCTGGCAGGTGGGGCAGGAGCACTGAAGCAGCCCCACAGCCCACCCTGCAGATCCCCACCCTGCAAAACGATGCTGCTGAGCCCCTGCACAGGAGGGGATGCTGCTAGGGACATGAAGTCACCCCCACAAGGGCAGGCAAAGCATGGCACTCAAAGTGAGCGAGCAAGCACCATTTCCCGCTGCATCTCATGCTGCATCTCCAAACTCCCCTAAACCAAGATACCAGCAGCTACGAATGCTCACACAAGCTAGATGCAGGAAGGAAGGATGCTGATGTTTCTAGAAAAGCAACTGCACGGGATCTGGATGCCAAGGACAGACACCTACATTTCTGGAGTACATTAGGGTCACGCTGGTGGGTTTTGGATGTCCAAATCTGGGAACTCACAGGCTGGAAGCTGAAGGCCAGCAGCATAGTAAGAAGAAGGGAAGAAGCAGCACACAAACTCTCTTGAAAGACACCCACTTTCTTTGGCATCAACTTGACTTTCTTGCAAAACAGCAGCTGTATGCTTTCACTTCTGTCTCACTGATAAGTATCGCACAGAAACGGAGGCTGTCAAAGGCATGGCTTCATCTGCACCACAGATGGTCTGGATGGGGTGGATGGGTTCACGGGGCACATTTGGGCCATTATCAACACAGTGCCATGAATGCTGATAGCAAAGCTCAGGGCTGGATCCAGGGCACAACCGTTAGCTGTACAGAAGCAGTGCTGGGTGCTCAGGAGATAGCATCTCATCCCTGCACTGCTTCTGTCTTCTCTAAGGGCAGAGTGATAATGAAGATAGCATCAATCTGTCGCTAAGAGAGACAGTCAGAGACAGTCAGGGTATGTGTGATACTAGCTGGGGCAAGGGCATTAACTCCTTCGGCACTGAGATTGCCTGTAAAGACTTCAGCAACTTCCTAACCTGCCCCATAAGAAAGGGCAACTTACAAAAGCAATCCTGGCCTTGCAGCCAAGGCATCGGGGTGTGTTTTGCAGTCACCTCACCCTGCTCATCCCTCTCTCCTCCCTCCCCCAACAGGCCCAAGGGGAATCACTGTGCTCTGCTGGTTCAGCTCTCAGGAGCAGCAGCTCAGTGCATCTCAACTCAGTGCTGCAGGCAACGCCATGAGACGGAAAGCCCCGGCTCGCTCAGATGGTGCTGAGGCCCTGTGTGCCACAAAGCAGACACCACAGCTTGGCTATGAACTCACACAGGTGCTTTGGGGTGCTCAAGAAAAGCTGAAAGCAACTCAGCCTGGAGCAGCAAGGGGTAGAATGTCTGAACCTTTGCTGGACTTGCACCAGCGGGAGGTCAGCAGCACAAGTAGGTCAGAGCAGTGGAAAATAAATATAGGGCAGAAAGGCTGAAGACCAGTGTGGTCAGACCCACAACACAGGCAGCACGCTGCTGTGCTACAGCCCAGTGGTACTCATCCACGTGGCTCTCAGGAAGGATGCAGGTTGCTGTGGTACCCACAGAGGCTGGCATCTCGTGGGATCCAGCAATGCAGACCTGCAGATGGCATAGAGCTCCATTTGGCACAGCTGGACTCAGGATAGAGAGCTCATACAGCCAGCACGAAGCACTCACCCACACCAAACACTGTGCTGCAGAGCTCAATGCTCACTCAGTTAACTCAATGTGAGATCTCACACATCTGTCTGCAGAGCAGATACATCCTGAAGCTTGCCCAGTTTTAAGGTGTGCATTCTGTCTTCATTTCCTAGGTCATTTCAAAAGAGAATAAAACCTGGTTTATAGTAAGGCTTGAGTTGGCCAAACTCCAGAGAGCCTGACCCCAAAAAAGGTGTCCCTGGACATCCCTCCCCGCAGCTTTGGAAACTGAAGTTCACCAACTCCGGAGCAGTTACATTTCTCCTTCAAAAAAGATAAGAAAATTGCATCAATTTCTATCTGAGCAACCATGGCAACTTGTTAAATTAGGTCAAGATGTGGGGGCAGATAACGCAGCTCTGAAAAGCTGCTTGTGAGCTGGGTGAGGAACACATCAAACGCAAATGGCGCTTCCGTCAAAATGCACCTTCTCAGCGAAGCACGCGCCTCCCGGGGCAGATACCATCAGAGATTGCTGCGGCTGCGATAAGGCTGTGCCACCTCCCAGGGCCACCAGCAAAACAGGCCCATGCTGACAGAGCCAAGTAATATTGGCAGGTTCCTAACACAGAGAGCCCCAGAGGTGGTGGATGTGGTATTCCATGCCAAGGCACCATGGCACGTCTGCTGAGCACTGCCCTGGCTGGTGACAGGGTGCTGGTGTTGGCATGTGCTCCAGTTGTGCTCTGGGTGAGAGATGGAAAGCTGTGGGACCGTGAGCTGGCAGTCCCCCGCTCTGCTCCTTTGGAGGCTCCACCTCCGCAGCAGAGCTGTAGAGAGCCCAGACTTCGAGTTCCTCAGCTCTAGCCACCAGATAGTACTTCCTCCCCTGAGTAAAGTAAAAGTAAAGTAAAGCAAAGCAAAAACAAGAAGCCAGGACTTCTGAGAGTCCCCACCGTCCCCGCTCAGCTGGCCAATGAGAGCTCCTGCGCTTCTCCATGGCCAGCCTTGGTTTTTTTTATTTTTTTCCAGAAATAAGCTACTACAGAACAGTTTTGAGAGGGCCAAGTTCTCCTGCAGTTCATCATGCAACATGTTCTCACTTGCTCTCACTGTGACCTGCTTTCACAGCAACCTGGCTTCGCCTTGCACCCATGCTAGGCTCCCTCTACACAGGAAATATGAGGTGCTGACAAGCCAGTAGACATTAAAAAGGGATGGAGGACATCCCTAGAGTCACACGTCTGCAAAGCGCGTCAGGCCAAAGATCCTTCCCCACGGTAAATGCAGGCAGGGGCAGTTTAAGCTCTGAATCACTGCTCAGCAGCCTCTGGAGAAAGCAGCTCTCTGACCAAAGGATGTCCAAGTGGTCGGTGCTCCTGGAAACCTCTAATTTTCCTTTCTGTTTAAAGTTTTTCAAGTAAAGCTATGAAAAAAAAACTTATTGATCATGTCAGAGCACTTGGGCCAAGGGATTATCTTCCCAGCTCAAAGTGGGCTTTGAAATGAGGCAACGGAAAAAGTTATGCAGAGAATAGCATTTGGAAGTGTGCTCTGGCACTGCATAAACCAAAGCCTCACTTTCCCTGTGGCAAGAGCCCAAGGACACACTTTGGGGTACTAATGCTCCTTGGCCAAGCACCGGTCCGGCCCCAGCTTTGGCTCCTCGCTGCAGAGGGAGCTGGGAGTGCAGCCTCTCTGATTCCATGAGCAATAGCAAATGGGGATGGAAATGTCCTGACCCGGCAGCCATGCTCCTGCCCTGGCAATGGACACCCTACACATTTCCACTGCCCCACTGAAAGGTGGTATCAGAAGAAAGGAGGAAGAAAGAAGTGCAAGTAGCACTCCTGGGCTGTTTTCTTAGGAACACCAAGTTCTGCAGCTGGGGCAGAGCCCCTCCTACCACTCACGCCTCACCCCACCACATCCCCCAGCAAAAGCCATTCAGGAATGGCAGAGCACACTTTTATTTTGCATAGACCTGCTCAAAACAGGCTCATTCAGCAAGGGCGAGTTGAGCTTTCTTTCTAACTAAAGCTATAGCAACAAACCACTTCCTTTTTTACACATTGCTCCTAAAATTATCTCTCCACCTCTCCTCCCCTCTGCATTTACCCTCCAAAAACTCAGTATCAGCCTGAAGACGAGCTGTGTGTGGGAGGAGATTTCAGGGACAGTCACACCTCAGGATCTGCTCTGAACCTTTTGATGATCTTTATCTGCACAACTATTTCCACTGCTTGGCTCCTCTGGGCCATAGCTGCTACCAGATGGGAGGAGGGATCAGTGTCAACCAAGGGAAGAGCAGGCAGGAGGCTGCCCTGCAAATAGTACCTGTCTTACAGGGAAATGACATAGCACAGAACGACTGGAAAGGATTACCTCGACGTTGGCTCAAAGCCTGATCCCATGTTTCTCTTTGTGAAGAAAGGAGGTGGCCAGATTGAGGGGGGACTAGCATGTGAAAAAACAGAGTTCCCATGGTCTATCACCTTCTCATCTCTCATTGCAGGGAATGGAAAATGCTTGGATCTGCTTTGGCAGCATCCCATCCCTGTCTCGCACCAGCACAAAAAGCAAAACAAAGTTCCTTCCTTCCCGCTGAAAGGGGATAAGATCATTGTGCATCATGCATAGCAAAGCTGAAACACAGCCAGTCCTGCCTGAGGTGGGAAACCACAAGCAAGAGGCCAGTGCACTGCATGAAAGTGGCAGTGGGGAAACCAGGGCTCTCTTTGCGTTCTCAACAAAGCACACCAGACCCCAGCTCCTACCAAAGTCAACGGGAGGCATCCAGTGTAAACAGCAGACAAGTGCCCAGTGCTTACATCCTCCATGAGGGTCGGAGTGCCTATGCCCAAAGGATACAGCCTTGGGCTGACCCCATAAACCCTCACTCAGAGCAACCCAGAGACCCTGGAAGCTCTGCCCTCTCCTGATGCAGAGACTCTCTACGAAGTGCTGAGCACAGAGGTGCTTTTTGGGGACTGTGACCCTACCTGTGTAGCCGGCGAGGGCAGCGGCAGGAATGACAGGCTTGTCCTTGTTCATGTCAGCCCGATCTCGAACATAGTCCTTGAAGGTGCCCTTGGGCTTGTGGTTGGGCAGGGCGGCGGGGTAGTCCTCTGAGTCAAAGCTATCGTAGGAGGGGACGCGCTGCAGGCTCTGGAAGGAGGACTGGCTGCTCCAGGACTGTGTCAGGCGGTCACAGCTGTCGTAGCTCTCTATGCTCTCAAAGGAGTCCTGGCCACCCAGTTTACCTGGTAAGAAGGAAGGCAATGTGAGAGGTGCCTGGACAACACACGGATGCTCTCAGTCAGTGTGGTCATGAAAAGGATGCTTTGAGTGCCTGCAACAAAGCAGCCAGGCAAACACTGCTAATGGACTGTGCGCCTCACCATACATTTTCAATCCAAACCCTGAAACAAGGATATCTTCATCACCTTTGTAATTCAAGAGCCAGGCTCTCTGAGCCTTAGAGATCAGGCAGCAGAGCAAGGCAGGCAGAATTAGGAGAAAAACACAGAGCCCTGACTCTCTATTAAAGATGCCTGGGGCCTACTGAAAACTGTCCTCTGTTTCCAAAAGGCAATGGCAGAGAAATAATCCACTTCAGACAGATATTCAGGGCCTAAACGTGGGCCCTCCAAGACCACTTGCTGCAGAAAGATAAGGTTCTGCAGTAATTCCCATATTATAACTGTCAGTCCTATGTAAGCACTGCTCAGGCTTATTCTAGGGCACTGGACACCCGGCTTCTTTGCTTTTCATGTTTCCTACAAAACTATACAGCAGCCTTTTATTGCCATATGTTACAGCCAACTTCCACCCCCAAATCCCCAAACAGCAGCGATTTGATGGAGGAAGGGAGCAAAAGGCTGAGAGCTCAAACAGCTATTTTTCCAGTTCTGGTAAGGTGAGCACAGCTGGGTTGTATCAAGGCTCTCCAGGGTATTTTTAGTAAAGACCAGAACATGAGAGGCCAGATCCTCAGCAGCACTATGCTGATTTACACCCGCTAGGAACAACACAAGTATACCCTCTGTACTTAAAGCAGCAAGCTAAAAAAGGATACAAAGAACAAACTGAAATTGCTCTCTCTGATCTCCCTCACATTGCCGATTGCTCAACATCTTTACTGACAAACTGAGAGCATAACAGGATCATTCAAGTTCACTAACTTCCCAAACCGGGCTAAAAACAGCTGCTGGGATTGTGCAAGAACTCCTGGAGAAATTTCCATTGGCAGAGCTACCCGCAGCTCGGGCCCAGATAGTAAATCACAGGGGAATGGGATCGTGGAAGGACGCTGGCAAGCTCCCCCAGATATTCGTTGTGTTGTAGTTTGAAGAGCACTTGCTGCAAAAAGACTTAACTACCGTGGGTGAGGAGCTATGCCAAAAAGGCAGCTCTGCCCTGACTGCTGGCCTCAGCAACAGGCATCTCCCTCTTCATCCCACAAAGATGCTCCGTCTTCAAGCAAATGAACTGGTCTTACAAGCCTGGGATTTCCAGTTTAGGCCCAGCTTCTCCTTAGCATGACTTCACGAGACTCAGTGTAGGTTGACATCCATCATTCCTTTTTGGATACTTTGCTAGTTGCTTTTGACAAGTCCAAGTTTCAAAATGATTCTCCTGATGATATCCTCACTTCAAATTCTTTTTTTTTTTTTCTTTTTTTTTTTAATATCTCCTTTAGTATTTTGAGAACTTGCAAAATGCACTTCAATCAATTCCTGAATCCTGCAAGGGGAAAATATCACAGTTCTGTGCATACCTTAATAGGTATAAGCACTTCTCTGAGAAATACCGAGGCACAAACTCTCCTAGAAAAGGAGCTATCAATCTACCAGATGAACAGCTTCAGCATTAGAGCCATCACTTGTGTCATTTCATTGACAATTCACCCAAATTTGACCTAGCTGTGAGCCTTTGCAAGCCATGCCTTGCACCTCCTCAGGAGAAGTCTGTTAAGGAGTTCGGCAGCCACATTTTCCAACCAGACACCTTCACCAATAAGGCAGACAGAAAAACCTCCCTTGGAACCACCAAATTAACACCTAATGCCCACACAAAGCAAGGCAAAGTGCGACTGTCTGGAAAATCTTCACCCTGACGTCTCCCTTCCTTAAGCGTTTGACTTTGCGAATGATTAACCTTATAATAAGAGTAGGAGGTAGAAATGTCTGTAAATATAAATAAGCTGGACTCTGGTTTACATTAAAGCTTCCTTATAGCACTCCGAGAGGATTTATGCCACCCAAAGGCCATTCTACATAGCTTAAATGTAGTGCCAGTGTGAGCACAGCCACGATGTGCAGCATTTCTTCAACAGCAATCAGTAGCATTGGCTAACGCCAAGGTCTTTGGTCCCCAGTGCTGATTGAAAGGCTCCTTCTTCCCTCCCTGGAGCCTTTTTAGGCTTTCCAGCAGGAACAACTGTGAAAGCATCCCTGAGTCATTGCATTTCAATGAGAATTCTTAGGAAGTCACCTATGTTAAGGAAAAGTTCGAGAAGAGTGAAAGACACAGATGAAAGAATGACAGAAAAGCAACCCCAGAAAGAGAAGTTTACCCAAAACTGTGACACTGCTGCCCTTTTGACTCACTGTATCATTCAAGTCACCTCTTTCAACCAGCAGAAGCAGAGGTAATTAATAATATAATTAATAAATTTCCTGTCATTAGCTCTCCCAGCCTTGAAAAAGAATGAGCAACTCACAATGAGCTCCTCTGTGCAAGACATACACAGTGCACATCTGCAAAGGGGCTTTCACAGGGAACCACATCTTCAGCCTTCAGTGCTGGATGAATGGGTTTAAACATTCAACATCAAACCCAGCTCACAGGAACAAGATGATATAATGAATTTTAGGCATAGGGACACCTGGATTCTATTCAGGACACGATTGCAGGTCAGATCTCTTCCCCCTGCCTCAGGTTCCCTACCTGGAAGCTGGAGATAATGACAACCCTTTGTAAGCAACTTTGAGCTCCACGCATTAAACTCTTTCTTTGAATATATACCATGAGCCAGATCCCCAGACTCACTTTAAGCAATGTAATTACAAAATAGTTGGGCACCTGGGCCCCATGTGTTCAGAATTTAACTGAATCAATTGAAAAGGCATTTGGGCTCAAATCTTCAGAAGTGTTTAAGTGTTTAAAGCCCATCAACTCAAACAGGAACGATGTACTTATAACTCTAGAGATGTGGGGTATAGCTCAGGATTCAGGGACTTTGTCATTGACCCGACACATGATATGCAAGTCTGCTAACAAAGCACGAGGCTTGGCTTCACTGGAACAGATCACCAGTTCAAGCAAATAGCCATCAAGTTCAACGGAGGTAATGGTAAAGACTTTGGATCATCAAGTGTAAAACCTTTTGGAGCTTTAGACAGTAATTCCTGAGGGGAACTTGTGAAGGATTTGTGGGTTTTTTTTGCCTGTCTCCTAGGAAAATGAGATTTCTACAACCACAGAGCAGTCTGTCCTCCCTAATAACCTTAAAGCCTATTTCAGCTCCACTCATGTTCATGTATGCAGAGACAGCAATAACCCAAGCAAACCATGAGAGATGCCCAAGTGTACCTCGACTGGCACGTCCCATGCACATGTTGTCTGGCGTTACCACTTCTTGCTTGATTGTGAAGTAGTCTGTCTGCAGGGAGTCCGTCTGGACGGGGTCACGAAGGATGACTGAGGGATAGTCGTTCTCGTACTTGAGGGACAGAAGCTCTTCCGAGCTGATGGGATGGAGGGTCTGGTAGGACTCTGTGATGAAGCTGGGCTCAGAGAACTCGGAGGGAGGCACGCACTGTGCGTGCTCGATGCCATAACCTGTCGGCAGGATGAGAGGCTCAGAAAGCAAAGCAAGCAATCCTCGTGTGATGCAGACACCTCTAGAAGGTGGCCCTTTTATACCTGGAAGTGCAATAATAATAACAATAATTGGGACTTACTAATGAAGTAGTCTGAAGTATAGCGGGATTCTGGATACGCTGCATTCACTCCATTTGCTGGGTATGGTTTTGCCTCTTCTGCAAAGAGAAAAGGAAGCAGCTGTCATATGCCCATAGACATCTCATGCTTTGCAAAACATGCTGTAATGCAGAGAGGTCTAGACTTCCTAAAAGGCTCCTGTCTGGGTTAAACTGGGACATTCAAAGGAAATGTGCAGTTAAGTGCTGAAATGCCACTGAAACCCATGCTTGATACATTCGGGCTCCTTCGGGAATTCTTGCTGCAGACAAACAAATTTAAACAAAACAAACTAACAGCTCTCTCTATCCATGGCTCCAGGTGGTTCTGCAATGCTTGTTACATAATTTCCTTGCGTCCTTTATTTCATCAGCTTCTTTCTTTAAAAAATTGCCTCCCGTGGTTACATGTACGATTTCATGACCACCATCCAAGGACAGCTGTTTTCCTGGAAAACTCTCCATCTTTAGGCCAGGTAGATGTATGTGAGTGGGTAACACAGACCAAAAACAGTCCCTACAACATTAAATTAATGCTATCTCCCAGTGTACACAGCACCTTTCACCTTACACCTGATGAAGGCAAAGGATTCCATCTCAAAGCTTTGCCATCCTCTCCATTAACCAGCCCTAATACACACTGCACAGAGTACATACGGGCAGCACCACAAATGTTGACCTTTCTATAGGCGTGGTTCACTGGGAACAAGCAAGCATCACAGCAAAGCAGACTGCCCTCTTTCCACTGCTCCTTCTGAGCACTTTGCTGCTCCCACTGACTTTGCTTTTGCACCTAAAAGCCACACTGCTCCTGCTGACCAGTTTATCCATTAACAACTTACTCATTCCAGTATAGCACGTGGGCAGAGATATCAGCATGGGAGATTTTCTTTTCCTTGCAGAGGGTAACAAAAATAAAATGCACTAACAACTCTGGGTTATATTTATTCCTGCTGAGGCTATAGAGAAGCAAACTGAAGATAACGCATGTTCGTTTGCAAGGAGCCTAATTTTGGCCCTCTCTCCTGGGGATTGCAGGGTGGAAAATATCCTCCAACAAAAGGAGGTTTTGTACAAACAGAGAGACCTAATGAGAAATGCTCTTTTTCTCCCCATGGACTCTGCCAAGGGGCAGGGAGTGTGACCACAGGGAAAGAGAGCAACCTTCAGCTGTGCTTACAGTCAGTTGGAGGGCACTGCTGACTGCTGGTAACTGAAGAGGCTATTTTAGGAAGAAATTTGGAAAAATAGGCCCAAAAATACCCAAATCCATGCAGGGAAAAGTCGCCCATCTGCTGCCATTTTTAAACCCTGAGCAGGCTGTGGTCCGTGAGTCACTCCCTCAGAAAGAGTTCACAAGGGGAGGAGTGTTAGCAGGAGGACAGCGGGGTCACAGCCTGTCCCAGCACAACCCCACTCCGACAGTCACACCACCACAGGTAATGCCAGGCATGTCAGTGTTAGCCTCAGCATCACCAGCTCTGGGCGATGATGGCAGGTGACAGGGTGATGGGTGCGAGAAGTGGGGACTGGTGAGTGGACCCTGTGGGCTCACCCATAGTGTGGCTTTATAGGTGAGCCTATGGGAATGGTGATCCCTTCATGCTTCACATCTCCAGCTGCAAAGTGGAGAGAAACCACATCTCACATGGGGAGAGCTGTGTTGTACAACGCCAGCACAACAGAACCTGGACTTGACTGGGGCCTGAAGATGTAAGACCAGTAAGATGAGTCTCATGACTTACAGGGAAGAGGAATTAGTCCTTGGAATGAAGCTGGTTATTTCTTGGAAGTTCTCCTCAGTTACTCTCCAAATACTTTACAGATATTGCTCCTCTGGGAAATGTGTTAAGAACCCAACATCCAAGCTATGGCTCAGACAACTTAAGCAAGAAGTGATGAAGTCACCGACAAAGCTGAACAGAGAACGGGGATTTCTTGGTTCCCAGAGCTATGTCAGTGGTGTTGAGACAAAGAAATTCTGCTTTATTTTTTTTCCATCCTTTTGGAAGAAAAAGCTGCAATAGGTACAAAAGATTTCCAGCTTCTCTGTAAAAGCTTTTATCTACCTCACACCTTTTGCATCATCCTGACTGCAGCATCCAAACTTACATGTGTCAGTGCTGTGGGGAAACTGCAACCCTACTTGACAGTGAGCAGTGCAGCACCGAGTTCCTCTCTGTGCCTTAGGGAAACCTGCAGGAAAGGCAGAGCTGGGAGAAGACCCAGCCCAGTGCCCCAGCCAGAAGCTGAGGCACATTGCATCCCTCTCCAGTGAGTTGCAGGAAGGCAGAGCTGTGTTACAAGCCGTGGCTCATAGCAAATAGAAATAGGACTGACCACAACGTTTTGCTTTGTTTGGTTAAACTGTATGCTGTTGATATAAGCACTCATTAAAAATCATGCGAAACGAGAAGAACTGAACAGATACAGAGTCAAACAAAGAGCAGAAAAACAGTCTGACATACCCTGACCCTGGGAAGAGCCGTGTTTACCTTCTGCAAACCACAGGTAGCAGTAAAATTAGTAATCAGCAATTAACATCCATTTGTCAATGGTTTCCTGGAAGGCATAACTTTGTTCCCCCTCCCCTTCCTGCCACCAGCACAGACCTATGGACAGGCACGCAGGGTCAGCCCGGTGGCACAGAGGGTGTTCCAGGAGAGCACGTAGCTCTGCACAGAAGTGGGCTACAGGAGATCTTTAAGATATTTAAGATATTAAATATCTTAAGATTTCACTCTTCAGGAACCATCCGAGTTGGAAAAACTGTACACCATCTAAATTAACATCCAAAATCAGTGTGGGACACCCCCCTACCCTTCACAAATAAACCAAAATTAATGCCCCTGTATGCAGGGAAAGGCAGATATTGTTTTTACCATTCCCTCCTGTGTGGGATACGGCCACACTTAACTAAATGCCGTTACACTCATTAGACAAGAAACAAAAGCCGCTTCCAATTGCAACAGGGAAGTCAGCGTGGGATTTTGGTGATGTTGTACCTTGCTGCACCAGAGGAAGCAGTAAAATTCACAGCGGGAGCTAAACGAACTGAGGAAGAATGCTTTGGAAAATCCCACCACCATTTCCAGGCAGGCAGAGCATCCCCGCGTGAACAGGGTGTTCCCTTCCTCTTTCAACAAGTGCCAGGATTTGCATTGCCCACTTCTGGCTGCAATGCCCATTTGAAATCTTACGGGAAAGCCGAGCTTTCAAAGCTGCTTTGACTGGGACTGCAGCCCAAGTAGGACGTCATACACTACAGAGTAGCCAGGAGCAAACAAACTACCCCCTTTGGAGATCCCAGGACTCACCTTTCTGCAAGATCTCCAGGTGTTCCCAAAGGATATCTCCCACAAAGTCAGGCGCTAGCTCCAGGAAGCACTCCTTGCCCAGGGCGCACAGGGCAGCTCCGTTCATGCAGAACTTCTGGAAATCCACTCCCTTCAGGCTGAACTCATTCACTGCCCACATCACCCAGTCCCGCACGTGCGTCTCTGTCCACTGCTGGGGATCTGCACCAAGGGGTTGCAGAAAAGATCCATTAATGAGCAACTAACAAGGGGTTGTAGAAGAGATCCGTTAATGAGCAACCACAAGCCTTTTCCCCAGGAAAACAGGACACATCTACATCTATCCCAGTAGATAAGCACCTGCACAGCCTGTGAGAGACTGACAAACTGTTGGCAAAAAGGCAATATATGGTGGGGGGATACTACACCCAGAGTAAGTTTGGATCAGCCATGTTTGCAGACATATTTCATAGCAGGAGTGAGCTTTGGGACTTACAAAAATGCTGGCAGTTCTCTGACCCCTTCTCCCACCCACTCCTTCATCTTGTTGCTTTCCCCCCTTTATCAGCCTCTTGTAAAGCATCCCAGCTGCTTCCCTGTACAGTGGATGTGATTTGCAAACACAAGTCTCGCAGTCTCAACAAAGCTGCAGAGCAGTCTGGCAGTAGAGGTTATCTCACTTTGTTAGCAGGACATACAGGCGCAATCTGTCAGATGGGTACAGTCTGCAAGTGGTACTAAAAGGTTCTGCCTGTATGTTTGGATTCTTCCAGCTTAAACTGCCAAGAAACAAGGCAGTACCACAGGATGGGCGCCACGTGTTGCTGTGGGGAAGGGCATCATGGTGGGGGATATGTCTTCTGTGCCTACCACAGCTACACTGCCATCTCTTACCTTTGGGGATTCCCAGCCGCTGCTGCTCCTTTGCGAAGCCACTGAAGGTGGCTTTCAGTGCCTGAGACATCATTTCCTTGCTGCTGGGGGTTAACAAAGGCACATCTGCACATTCCATATCTGAAAACACCAGAAGAGAAAAACAACCATAAGGACTGGGGAAGACAACAGAACACTTTGCACAGACCACTGAATTGCCAGAAAACAACCAAACGGTTCCTTTGCTTCTTTTGAAATTGAAAACCTAAACCCTGCAGGTCCGTGAGCAGACCTGCATACAAGCCATGTCTGGCAAGCTCAGCTGCATGGTACGTGTTGTCTCCCAGTGAGCCAACCATGAATGTGCTGCTGGAAATTTGATGATGATATCAAAAACCATCACAGACAACAGCTTACCCAGCATCACCATCACCCCAGGCTTCTAAAGCCTGGGAGAGAGCTGGGCCATGAGTCCTACATGAGTGTGAACAAGAAAGCATGAAGGAAAGCATTTCTGAATGCCTGCTCCAGTGCTGGGTGTCCTGGCCCAAAGCAAGATGGGAAAGTCATTCTGAAGAATTGCAGGCAATCCCAGGAAAAGTAGGGCCACAGCAGGATGAAGCAGGATGGAGAACCAGCAGAAAAGCCATTCAAGGATTGGAGGGAAAACAAAGAGCTGGAAAATCCCACATGAGCACAGAGTTACATCATGCAAGGCCCCGGCTCTCTGTGAGTCACTGAACAATGCGCAGCCGCCCCATGGGATGCATGGGGCCAGGCCAAGGGCCTTGGAGCCAGTCCTGATGAGAAGCAAAGGTCTGCCTTCCTTTCTTTCCTTTCACTAATTTGTTTGGAAGGAGGTGGTAATTTGTAGCCAAAACGTTCCATAAACAAAAGCAACCAATTGAAAAAAAACTCAATCTGAATAAAGGTTTTGGCTCTTTTTCACATACTTGAAGCATTCCTGAAAACCATCATTTGTGGCGAAGGAAAGCCTCAAACATTCACCATCTCCAACAACTGAACTGTGTCAGTCTTGTTGTAAGTCCTCTGCTGGAGGCCAGCATCACTCTGCAGCCTATCAGGGATTTTTCAATGAAAACTCTTCTCATTGGAAAAATGACAACGAGCGCAAACTTTTGGTGCTTTCATCACAGCTGGATGTGAATGGCAAAAGCCCCAGTGCTCCCCGTGCTGTGCAAAGCCACCTTGGCTCACTATCGCCCTGCATTAAGCTCTGATTTAATACTCCACACAGCAGCAAAGTGCTCCTCTCCCAAGGATCACCGAGAGCATCCTGAGTGCAGCCCAGCCAACCAGAGCTGATCTCCTGCCTTTATCTTTGCACCTTCCACCTCTCACCCCCAAGCACAGATGTGCAAAGCCATCCACGTGCCCAGCTCCCAGCCCTCACTGCTCCACACCCCCATCCCCTTTGCCCAGGTAGCCCTGCTCTCAGCCCAGTGCCCCATTCCTTCCCCAGCCTGCTGCAGAAATCAAGGCTTGCCTGCCACGCTGCGACCGTCAGGACCTTCAAAAGCAAATAATAACATTCAAAGGCTATTTGACAAATTACACTTCATTATTTACTGGATTTGGCCGAGGAGGGCACAGAAAAACGAGCAGGCACCCTGCATATCTCTGCTCTCCATCTGCTGGCTTTGAGATAACGCTGGGAGAAAGTGGTTCGGTGCCCTTTTCCCTTCATCCTCATGTTACACGTTAATGCTCTGCTGGCTGTGCTCTGTGGTTACGGGGACCACCCATGGATCCGCTCCCTCGCTGCTGCTTCAACGGCAGCGCACTGCTCCCCAGCCATGGGAAGCTGAGTCAGAGGCAGGCTCAGAAAACGTTTCCAACCCCATTTTACACTGAATCACTCGCAAAAAAACCTGCACACAGATGACCTCCTTAGGCAAGCCACAAGCAGGGCTTCTGCTTGTGCTGAATTCTTCCTGCTGCCATGCAAAGGAGCATCTGTCACAGACGGGTCCACACGTTTGGGTTTGCACAGAGCCAGTGAAGCAGATTTTCAGTAGCACGGGATAGGGTTTTCGGTTCCATAAGGTGAGCACCAAAGCCAAACCAAAACATGCATTTTGAGGCTTCTTTAAAACAAGATGCACTGGGAAAATTCGAGTGGAAACCCTTTTTTCTTGTTAGACCATAGCTACTGCTTAAAACTTCTTCAAAACACAAAACAGCCCCAAAACCCCACACCTGCAAACGTCTGCAGAAGCCTAATTTTAGTCAACAGCATCATGCTTCTATAGAAGAGCTCGCATGTGCAGCATTAAATGGGGTGGTGAAGCTGTGCGTACGTGTTTGCGGACAAGTCCTGGCTGCGTGATCTGAGGGAGAACGGGGGGGGGGGGGACAGTTTTTATTTCAATTTTTGCTCTGAGTGATACTAAACGTACTGAAACATCATTCTCCTTATTAACCCCTGGGAGCACGATGGGCTTTACCTGCACTCTGACATGGCTGTGCTCTGCAGGACCCTACAGGAGGACCCAGCCGTGGTGCTGCCCCTGTGCCCGCAGCACACACCCGCCTGCAGTTCAGGGTGGGCAGAGGTCAGAGCAGGGCAGCATTTCTGTAACAAAAGCAAGCCGGGCTTCGCTCCCCTGGTTTCAGCTTTCACTGTCATCTGAAACCCCTCTCCAAGATTTTAATCAAATCTTACACAAATAAAACGTCCCCTTTGTGTACCTCCTGCTGCCCACGAAAGCACATGCAAAAGCATGCATGCGTGCACACAGGCGGGCTCGGAACGCATCAAACCCAGCACCAAACCCAGCTGCTGTACGCCAGCTTTGTTGGGCAATTTCATATTCAACCTAAAAACCACGCGTGGACTTACATCGCAAGCTGGGGTTGCTGGATGGGTTTTACAACACCCATTAAAGCCTCATTGACACTGCTTGCATGTGCAGCGTGCTGCCGAGATGCCACATCTCCTGCTGCTGCCGCTGCACTGACAGCGAGCAGCATTTGATTTTCCTCCTGGGACACCAGGCAGGGTATGATGGTTTGGTTTTTAAATACTAACAGGAGTTGCAGGGGCTCTGGAAAATGATGTCACATCATCTCCAGCATCTGTAGAGCAGAGATAAGCAATTTGCCTTACACAGTAGGACGGCAGAGGGATGTTGATGCGAGTGGCTGCAACTCTGCAAAGCAAAAGAGGTCTGGGGGCTCAGCTTGAGACCCTGAAGGCTTCCCAAAACCAGACTTTGTTTTTCCTCCACCTCCTTCACATCCCTGGAGATCAGATTTCAGAAAGACACATGGATGGCAATGATCTGCCACTGCCAACAGCCAGCATCGCATCCCTGTGTGGCTTTTAAGATTGAGAGGATCCACCCCAAAACCACCTTCCCAGGTAACTACTGATGGGATGGGAAATAAAGCCCTCAAGTTGCACCAGGAGAGGTTCAGATTGGATATTAGGAACAATCTCCTCTCTGAAAGAGCGGTGCTGCACTGCACAGCTGCCCAGGGAGTGGGGGGTCACCATCCCTGGGGGTGTCCCAGAGCCATGGAGATACGGCAGTTGTCAGGGTGGGGTGGGCAGGGGTTGGTCTGGGGACCTCAGAGGTCCTTACCAACCTTAATCACTCTATGATGGCACTGCAGTAGGTGCTGGACAAATAGACACAGAGACTGTGAGAAGCACACAGAGAGGCCAACATCACCGAGTTCATCTCCCAGACGAATTCCCATTCTGCTCTCCACAGGCTCCACATGTATAAACTATTTCTATGCATCTGATCTTTTTAAAGCACTACGATTTACAAACTTCAGGGATTTTGACCTTAAAATGCAAGAGACTCTGCTGCATGTCAAAACATTAGCATCTGATTGCATAAGCAAAATAAATGGCAGTCAAGAAAAAAAGCTGGAGGACAGGAGCAAAGTCATTTTTCTCCCTAATTTCCACTTGGAGTCAATGCCCCCTTTACGCTCCCCTCAGCCACTCACTTTGTTTCCCATCAAAAGCCTCAGTGTGTTCTTGTTTGGTCCCCACTGTTTTACACAGTAGCCTGCATGTAGATGGATGCCCAGCGGGTCAGAGCAGGGCCAGCTGACCCCACAGCCCCCCTGCCCCTGCTCTGCTGGATGCACACCAGGTCAGAGACCCAGCACGCCATTCTCGAAGGTAAAAGCCCTCCTGGGACAGAGGCTAATCCCACGGTGTGCTGACATCACAGGGATGTGGGACACACTGACTGCTTGAAGGAGGCATGGGATATGTTTTGGAAAGGATACAAATTGGCATTGCGTCGTCAAGAAAATAATCACTCTGGGACCATGCATCCAACAGCTGCATGAATTTATGCCCAAACATCTCAGAAGAGCTCAGCCCTTGAGCCACAGCTGGCTGAGATGCTCCTATGAGCACCCATGCACAGCTCCACTGGAGGGCAACTCAGCCAGGTCAGAGAGGAGGCTGTGTCCCCTGGGACCATGCTCACTTCTGCCACCCCAGGGACATCCCAGTGCTGCCCCCATGGCCCTATTTGCCTGTGATGGAGCAAGAGGAGTTTCTCAGAGGTTTGGCAAGAGGGCCAAGGACTCATTTGCTCTCCTGCCTTTCCCTGTGCCACCAAGCTGCTCCATCCCACAAGGAGCCCACGACCACCCATCACATGGCACACAGGCTCTTCCACCCCAGCCTTCCCCAGGAGCAAAGCCAGGGCAGGGCTAGCAATGGGGAGGCTGAAAGACAATTCCCAAAGTCTCCCAGCTGGCGGGGTTCAGCTGAGAAACCTTTCTCAGGAAGAGAGGAGGCTGGGGAGAGGGGGGCCGGGAGCTGAGACCCTTCCCACGCTCCCCGATGGGGCACAGCAGAGGCACCATCTCCCACATCTCCCATTCCAGGTCCCATTCCCCTAAGGCAGATTTGCCTTTCCCAGGTGCCCCACACAGCATCGGGGCAGGAGTGCCTGGGCAAATAACCCCAACTGAGCCCCACTTATTTAGGCAGGATTAGGCAAAAATTTGTCTGCACTTTTGAACTGTTTTCACAAGCGCAGCCTCTCACTCCCACGCAGGAAGCAGGAGCGGAGCCGGCCTGTTCCAATTAGGGCTCCTCAGACCAAAAGGGCAGAGAAACTCAGGGGAGAAAAGGGAATGAAGGGGAATAGAAGGAAAACTGGGGAGGAAGGACGAGGATGAGGAGATGCTGGGGCAGAGGGCACTGAGATTTGTACCCCTCCTGCAGCACCTCATCATGTTTCTCTCTCCCAGGCATGGCACGAAAGGGACTGACATTCGCTATTTTAATTTTAAATAAATACATTTTAAAAAAAGAAAAATAAGCTTTTTTTTTTCCTCCTTCAAGTAGTGAAAAATAAATACTCCGAGATGAAAGCGGGGTTTGAAGAGAAAAACAAGAGAGGAAACCAAAAGCCCGCACTGCTTAGCGCTGCAAAAAGAACAACAAAGCCAGCTTTCTTCCGGCATTCAGCAGCTTTCTTATGGAGATGCAGCGTGTCATGGGGGCGAGTTCTCCCACTAAATAAAGGGCCTGGAAATTTGTCCTCCCTGCACGCAGATAAAAGGGCTTCTCCCGAGTTTGTACTTGGAGCATCACAGGGAGCAGGGAATGGGAAAGGTTAAGAGGAGGGTGGGACCGGCTGTCGGGATGCTCTTGCTGTTCAGCCCTGGGCTTTGGGATAAATTGTGTTACCCATCATGTAAGGCGTGTGAGCTGCTCTGGGGTGCATGCTCAGGGCAGCCATGCCTACAGCACCCTGTGCTCACAGCAAAGCCTCCCAGCGCCGCGTTTCCAAACTGCGGGCACTGCCCTGCTCTGCTCACAACACACAAAAAAACAGAATATGGAAGAATATCCCAGCCATCACCCCTTGCCAAACCTGGGACAAAGGTCTCTCTAGTCCACAGGGTCACATCCCCATAGGTCACGTCCTCACACGCTGTAGCACTGAGGTGTTTCATCTCATCAAGACTTACTTTGAATGGGACCAGCTTTGCAGCAAGAAAACAGAGGAAAATAGAAAATAGAGCAATCCAAATGTCAGTGTTGGTTTTGGCTCCTATTTCTTGGCAATGGACCAGGCAGCAGCACCGACAGGTGAGAGGATGCTTCACCGCCACCCAAACAGCAGCACTGCCACACTGACCCCGCCTGCTGCCTGTGCTTCTTTCCATTCCCTCAGTCACAGCTTCACGCCGTGGGTGTTGGATGTGGACCCTGGGAAAGCGGCATCCCCTGCACTCACAGGGGCTCGCTCCTCCCTGGCGTTTGCGGGGGAGAGAAGGGGGAGAAGCACGAGAGAAAGCCCTGGATTGAAGCTCAGCAAAACCACAGGGCTTGAGTCAATGCTTGCTGCGATGATGAGAAAGTTTCCCCAGCTCAGCAGGCAGGACAGGACCCAGGCTCTGGAATTGGAAGCCAGGCTTCCCCTGGTGCAGAGCTTCACTGCATCCTCCTTATCTCAGCTACTGGAGGGAGCACGGATGGAGCAGAGGGAGCACCAAGGACCTACAGCCACCTCTGGGCTTCGATGTGGCCACCATTTAACGGCACTCATCAAAACTATGCAAAGCAGCCAGCGAAGGCAGCAGAAAAGTTTTTCCACCGAGATCTCAGTGGTTTAGATGCAGCAACTCTGCTAACCCTGCAAGCCCCCTGCAAACAAGAGCCCATGAATCAGCTTTGCAACGGCTCCTCTCACTTCGCATCTGTGAACGTCACTGCTGAAACCTTGTGTGAGCCCTTCCCGATGGTGCAGGTCCGAGCACAGGGTCTGGGTTTAATGCAACCTCTGCAAAGCCTACATATGTGCACATATGAGCTCCCAGCTCAGCACTTCGGCAGTGGCCACAGCAAGAGGTTGGGATAGAATCACAGACTGGTTTGAGTTGGAAGGGACCACTAAAGGCCATCTGGTCCCAGTCCCCTGAAATGAACAGGGACACCCACACTCCATCTGGTGCTCAGAGCTCCTCCAGCCTGGCTCTGGGTGTCTGCAGGGATGGGGCACCCATCACCTCTCTGGGCAACTCGTGCCAGTGCTGCACTAAATGAGGCTGCAGCCACCAAAACCAGCATTGCACAACCTCCATGTGTCCCCAGACTCCTGGCTGAGAGTCCAAGTCTCTTTTATGGGTGGTCAGGCCTCTCTCACCCTGCTTCCCCATACAAACATCACATAAGCCGCTGAAGATGGGATGAACATCTCACTCATGAGCTGGTTTGCCTCCAAAGCCTCCTTCACAGGGCTGGATGCTCCCTACCTCCAATAAAACTACTATCTCCTATAGGAAATGCTTCCCCTGTGATAATTCACTCTAATTCCCACTAACCGCTTTGCTAAATAGCTTTAATCCCCATGCACAGGCACGCACACGCTAATGGGAGAGCAGGGAGGGCCCAGCAAAGCCTGTAATGGACACCCAGCCCCGGCTGAAAGCAGGTCAAGTGTAAATAGTGAGGCCAGGTCACGACTGTGGCAGCCACCTCACACCAATGCTTCAGCTCAGGGAGATGCTCCTCCGCAAACAAGCAGTGAAAACCCAGCTTCTCACACCCCAAGTCCCAGCAGCAAAGCTTTAATTGCTCAACAGCAATGAGGAGGGGGGGGGGGAAACCACCCTCCCCAAACCCAGTGATACTGACTGAACAAACAACCAGATATTCATTTGCTTCTTGGATGGCTGCCCGAGGTATTCGAATGGCTCACGCCTGGGCCCAGAAGCCTCTTGAAATTCCTCGCTCTCTGCTGGTTAGGCTGGAAACCCTGTAAGGTTTAATGGCCCTTCGGGTTCACGCAGCCGCAGGAGCCCTTCCCAAGGCAAACCAAGGCTGGTAGCTACGGGGAACAGATAGTAGCCCATTTTACACACTCAACACTTCCCTGTAGGAAGCTTCTGAGCAACTTGTGCTGGTCTCATCCCCATGGCAATGCCACCTGGGACACCTCCGCTGCAGTGACACGACAGAGGATCCATCCCTGGAGCAGGATGCTCAGGCACCACGTGCCACGGCACCGTTACTCAGGACTGCAAGAGCACACACATGTTGGATCAAGGTGCTGCGTAACCCCAGTCTAGCAGCTGAGATTGCATGTCTCCCTATCCAAGCAGTCTCTCCTTCAGATATTAATCTCACTCTTCTTCATCTCCCATACATGTGGACGGACACATTACGGACAGACCCAGCTCTGCTGCCTCCAGCTGCTTGCTCCAGTTGCTGCAGGAGGCACAGCATTGCTGCACTTCACATGACAATCTCCCAGAAAACAGCCAGCAGCGATTTTGCAAGTCAGGGTTGAGGTTAATCAGCAGTACATTGTGTGAGGAAGATGCTGTCAGGATAGGAAGTGTGAAAAGGGAAGGCTGAGATATTTTGGCAGGGCTGTCCCCCTCTGCAGGGATATAGGCCAAAGAGACTTCTGGTCATGCTTAGGTCTTTCATCACCCCACAAACAGATCCCAACCCACTGAGCCTGCTCAAGCACACCTGAAGAACGTGCTGTGCCAACATTCTGTAAGCAGCTAGGCATGACCTCACAGCTGGAGATGGTTTCACTGCATATCTGCGGCCACATGAAATGTCTCTGTGCCCAATCGCCATTTGTGCTGTCCATCACCACGACACAGCGCACTTCTCATGAAGATGCTCTGCACGGATGTCCCTGCTGCTGGGACTCCACTGCCAGACTGGTCCTAAAAGACAGCCGGAGTTCTCCTGGCCTCAGAATGAGATGAGGCATGCAGCCAATCAGCCAAGCCCCTCCTTTCTTTTCCTTCCCCTCCAATCTGTCCCAAGGAATTCCCCAGCCTCCACTTGATTATCAGCCTAGCCCCAGTTCTGCGTAAACTCTGTGTGCTGGCATCAGCCCTTGCCCGCAGGCTGCATCGATGCCACGTCACGCCAGACACGTGGGGACCACATGGCAGGACACAGACTGAAGTGCCCTCGAGCCAGGATGACGCTCAGCCCCCAGACTATCCTTCTCCACATCAAAGCTGCTCTCCTCCGCTCACCAGCTCTCTCTCCATAACCCAGCATGTTTGCCAAAGCAGGAACTGCAGCGGACCTGCTATGGAGAGCACACTGTCAGTGCACACGCAATCAGAAGTGCCCATAGGTCATGAGCAGTAGGTGTCTCTGACAGCATCCCTGGAGCACAGGACATCTCCATGTGATGCAATGATGCAGAAAGCACTGAGTTGCCAACGAGGAAGGCAGCAGCAGGTCAGCTCCTGAGCACACACATTGCCCGGGGCGGCAGACTCTGGGGGTGAAGCTTGCCACATCGCTCCGCAGCTGCAGATTCCTGCCTGCTGCCCATCCCACCCCACCTCCGCAGCCTCCCCAGCCAACCCTTAGCTCCAGGGCAGCGCCAGGCAGATGCAGAGCCAAGCCTGCAAGAGCCCATTGCTCAACGCAACGGTGCAAGTCGCAGCGCATCACAACCCCCGTGGATTGCGCAGGGACGACTGCTGCCTCACCAGGGAAGGCCCTATTTCTAATATCAGCCTCTTTTTTTTCTATGAAGCAGAGAGTGTTTCAGCTCTGCTCAGCAAGCAGAGGACACGTGGAGGAGGACAAGGTGTACGGTGACCACCAGGTCCCCATCCCGCTGTGTTACCTTGTCCTTCTCTGCCTCCATCACAGGACATGAGGATGCCAGGTCTGTCCTTTTGCATCAGGCTGAGCTGCCCAGCTTTGCAGTTCCAGAAGGAGGAGAGATGAGTGTATTTCTCTTTCAAATCAAACAAATAATTGTATAGACTTTTGCAACCAGATAGAGGTTGGGAGGTCGGAGTGCAGCTGGTAAATCTCAGCACTGGTTGCTCTAAATCACATTAAACCAAAGATAGTCAATCACTGTAATCAACAAAGTTATTGCTAACTCTGTAGAACAAATAGCCAGCTCTGTCAGCTGCTGACAAGAGACGGAGGTAGTACAGTGATCCATACACCTCTCATCCCCCAGCACTGTGTATGGATTTACGTCTCTGTAACACTGGATGTACTTCTGACGAAGACTTGCATTTACAAGTGCCCTGATGGCTCTGAAGTATCGTATCCTTCCTCGTGAACGTGGTTCACAAACACACACAACAGTCCCCCCGCAGCTGAAATCAGAACCTAAGGAGCTAGCAACATCCATCACACAGCCCATGCATCTCCCCTGTGCTAACTGCATCTCGCAGAGCAGTAGCATTTAAAGGAGAGGATAAAGACCTACATAGAACTACAATTCGAAAGTCCTCAAAGCAAACAGCCTCTCTTCTTTCCTGGACAGCACTCCACTTATGCCACCCTACAGACTGCAAATGTCCCCAGGCAGCCCCAGCTGGCACCTCTATGAGCATCACCCACAAGCACGAGCTCCACACGCTGTCTGTCCCGTTCCATGGACGCGAACCACATGTGCCCTATACTTACCACAATTTAAACATTCCCAAAGGTGAACTTTTTCACCTCCTTGTACCTGGTATCACCCCCAAAGGGGACCATGGATGTAGCAAATGACCTCAGTTTCAATCTAGACTGTTTTTTTTTCCGTCTGCTGTAGGAGGAGAGGGAACCACACTCAGCTCCTCCAGGGATGGAGGTCAGAAGCAGCCCCGGGAAAAACCTGGGTAGCAAAACTCTGCAGGCCACGCTGGGCTGAGTGCCTTGGAAACACTGCTGCCTGACCAACTGCATTTCACAGCATCCCAGGAACGGTTCTCCTGCTGTTATTGTTTGGAAGCGGACAAGGAAACAAAGACAAGGAACAAGTGGATTTTCCCAAGCACGAGAACAGCCCTGAGATTAAACCTCCTCCATGCTTCTCATCAGTTTCCGAGACCAGGGCTTCCAAAAAGCAGAGTGAGCTCAGAGCTCTGCACCATTCAGGCTGCACTGTGAAGCCTCCAGGTGATCGAGCAGCCCCATTGAAGAGAGCAAGAGTTTTCCCAGGCGGCCCCAGGAAGCTTTTCTCTTCCAACTCTAACTTCTAGGAATATTCCCACCAGGGACCAGTGCAGCAGTTGGGCCAGACAAGCCTTGGGAAACAGAGGAAGGTAGGAGTGAGCAGGGGAAGGCAGCCAAAACCATGCTGGGCTGCCCCCTCAGCTTCAGCCATCCCCATCCCAGTACCAAGGGCTCGCCAGGATGAGGATTATGACACCTATTGGCATCAAATGGGACAACAAAGGGCTGGCAGGGATAAGCCAGGGGACTGGGGGTGCTCAAAGGAAGCCCTGAGTTTGGAAACCTCCACACAGGCTGCAGGGATGGGAGGAGAGAGGCTGAGATGCTCACAGGCTTCTCATCCACCCCGTGCTCAGCATCCGGAAGCTATTAAGGAATTACAGCCTCGCTGGCCCTGAGCCTTCCCCGGCAGAAGTGCCTGGGAGCAGATGGTGAAAGGGCTGATTGAATTCGGCTGCTCAGGCCAAGAGGCTGTTAGGAGAGATGCAAATGGAGAAGGGAGTGGGGGTGTCACTCGGCTACTCAGGAGCCAGGAGCCCTTGCCAGGAACGTTGGGAATCCTCCACTGATTGTAATGAGCCCTGGGATGCTGCAGCTTTGGGCTGGGTGACCGCTCCTGAGCCATGATGTGGGTTGGTGAGGCTCCCACCCACGGGGCCCGGCTGCAGAACTGAAGTGTGCAAAGAGCAACCTGGTCTAACCCCAGAGCATCCCCAGAAGCAGCAGGAAGGCACAGGGCACAGACCCCAGTGTTCCTCTCAGAGGGAATGGGGCTCAGATGATGCTCACTGGGGAAAAGGCCTGGTAAGAGAGGCATGTCGTATGGAAAAAAGAAAAAGCAAGCCAAAAAGCATAAAAAATAAGTCATCCATGGTGCCATTTGAAGGTAAAGTTGGTGTCTGCAGCCAGCAAACACTGATGGAAGATTCCAAATCGCCTGCAGGCAAAGGAACTGTTTTAAGAACCCTGAGAAGTGGGGGAAGAAAAGGGATGAATGACCCAAAAAGCAACACAAAGCCAAGCTCTGGGCTCCCTGCCCTGGCAAGTGGCCCCACACCCCCATGTCCTGGGGAGCAGGCACTGGCTCCAGCACCCAGCGGTCTCAAATCTTTCTTTTTTCCAAGTGAATCCTTCTCTTTTCCAAACAAGAAACTTCCAACAACTCCCCCAGGCTGGCCCCGCTCCCCAAAGTTGGGCAATCACGAAGCTCATCAGGGCTCTGACGAAGGCGCGGGCATGGAGAGCTCCATGACCGTAAGGGGATCTTTTTGGAGCAATCTTTTCCGAGACAAGTCATGAGATTGTTTCTTGCCTGGAATTTGCTCCCACGGCTCCCATCGGCCCCAGATTGCTGAGTCAAGAGATTGCTGGGCTGTGCCCTCCAGATGAGTAAATTAATTGCCGGGGGGTTAGGGGGGGGGGCAGGGAGGGACAGCAAGCGCACGGCAATGACTCTCCAGCCCCGCGCGCGCCTTGGCAGCAGGCTGTGCTGCTGCTTTGCGATGCATGGAATTAGTCACCCCATTAGCAAGCGCGGTTACACACAGCTGTTTAAAGGCACATTATCCCTATCCATCCCTTTTGCTTTTCTGCTGGATTTTTTTTCCACACTTTTTTTTTTTTTTTTTTTTCCATTTTGGTTGGTTGTTTTGGGGTTTTTTTTGGTTCCTTTTTTTTTTTTTTGAGGATATCCAATGAATGCCTGGGACCAGCAGCTCCCAAGGCAGACACAATCCGGAGCTGCCAAGCAGCTCAGGCTCACCCAGCCCCACTTCCCCATCCCTCCTCGCCCTGTTGACGTAACCCATCCCTCCGCCGGGTCACTCTATAGGATCCATATGGCAACGGCTGCTCGGGGTTGAGCCGTTTGAACGCAGGAACACGCGAGAGTCATCCAGCTCGAAGGCAGAACACACGCACGGCCGAGGCCTTTCAAGTCGCAAGCTCTCGAGCCAGCTCCAAATCTGGAGCCGCTTAAAGGGATGAAAAACAGCGCCAGTGACTCAGTGCCCCGCTGGGCCACAGCTACCGTGACAGCCCTGAAAGCCCATTGCTGACGTTGGAAAGCGAAACTTTCCCAGCCCTGTGGTGGCACTGAGCTGCCGAGAAGTGGGGACAGCGCAGTGAGGCTGAGCCCAGAACTCTCCGTATCCCATCCTGGAGAACACCCCAAGAAATGCCGTAGGGAAGGAGGATTCTTTCCCCCGTTCAGCTGCAAACCAGGAGGAACTGCACTTGGTGACCTCAGCAAGTGGTTAGGGGAGACAAGAGGCTGTATAACAGGCCCTGAGTACTTTTTAAAAGAGAAAGCATTTGGGATTGTGTTGGGAAACCGCTTCTCACAATGCTGTGTAAAAAAAGGCTGAGCTTCACGTGCTCAGTGGAAAAAGCCAACAGTGCTCAGCTTTTGCTGTTGCTTCTGATGATGGGTCGCATTTTCAGTAAACAATTTCTCAAAACTAAAAGGTAAAAAAAAAAAAATAATCTTGCTGCTCTACGGCTTGCAGAGCATTGACCGAAATTGAGCGGTTTTGCACAAACACACGCAGTCAACCTATAAAAAAAAACTTTCATGTGGGTCAAAAAGCCACATTTTGATTACTGTGATAGATGATGCTAACAGGAAAGAAATAAAAAGCAACACAAAACAAAGCCCAGAGCGCTCCCAGTGTCCGGATCCAGTGCCCTGTGCCTCAGTTCCCCTACATTAAACCTTTCCCTGCCCTCTGTTGGTGTCAGAAGTTGGGATCAGCATCCCCAAAATTTTGGGACTGAGCACCCAGAGAATGGTGCAGCGCACAAACAGCAACATCCCACTGCTTTGCTCCTCTCGTGCTCCCCAGCAGCCATGTGAAGAATGCCCTGGAATCATGTCAAATATTTTAAATGAGATGGGGGGAGAGGGGGCACAGGGAGGGGAGCAGATCGGGGGGAGTGCTCAGCTTTGACTCAGTGTCTGGCTTCTTTCATCAAACCCACATTCCTAATCATGCCATCACCCTCCGGGAAAGTGCGACAACATACATAATCCATGTGGAGCCAATTTAAAATCCCCTCCATGGAAGAAAATGCATTTCATTCATTAACAAGCTCCGAATGCTTCACTGGGGTGAGGAGCCGGCCTCAGCCATCCCAGCCTACCCATATGGGCAGAGTCACATCCTACAGGAGAGCAATCCCCCACAAACCCACACAGAGCACACGGCTCGGCCCACCACATATTTGTTGAATACCATCAGGTCTGTATCCACCTGAGGTGAATGGACATCTCTGCTCCTTCTGGCATCATCACAGGAGAAGAGGAACATCTGGAGCCCTACCTCGCTGAGCTGCACAGCTGAGTGCTTCCTGCAGAAAGCTGCTGCTTTGCTACGTCAGCCCTATGCTTCCATCAAGCATCCCAGGCAAAAGGGAAGCCCTCCACCCAGTATTAAGCTGAAAAGGTGCTTCAGAGGGAATGGGGCTAAAGCTCCAAGCTGCCATTCAGTCCCTGGCCTCTACAGTCACCATCTGGCTGCACGGAGCTGCCCGTGGGCATCTGCAGGCAGTTCAGGCTGTGAGGGAGCCCTCCCCATACTGCCCAGCACCTGCAGCCATCAAATTCCATGAAACCATTATGCAGCTCTGCATGCAAATGGGATCTCCAATATCCTCCAAAGCCTGACATCTCCCAAAAGGAGTGACAGAAAAAGGGTCTTTTCCTCTCTGGGATAGGAAGCTGCTCTTTATCTCATGCATGTGCAAGCCACTGTGCTCTATCAGGGTACTTTCTTGGTGGGCATCGCTCCATGGGGAGCAGATGCAGAGCTGAACAGCACAGCATCCTGGCTTCTTGCAAATGCACAGTGAAGCTGGCATGCGGTGCACAAAGGCACTGAACAGAGGGCACCAGGCAGCAACCGCAGCTCGAGGCGTGCCAAAAAACTGTGCACGATCAGCAAGATCGGGGAGGTGATGGGGAAAACGTATGGCGTGGTCATGCCCAGACAGACGTCGTCCCAGCGCCTTGACGCCACTCAGGTCACAGAGAACCAAACCAAGGCTCAGACTGCTATCAGTTGAGGGGGGGGGGGGGGGGGGGGGAAGCAACACACAAAAATGTGCAGTTTCATCTCACAGTTCAGACAGGAGTGCTGGGTTTGCTCCCCATGCAGAGCTAAATAAGCCCAAAGTTGCTCTGAGCCACCCACTGCATGCAAAAAGAGAACAGCACAATTTTAAGCTCTTCTGAATGTGAGCACCGCGAGCTTTGCTGCCATCTGAACACACGCAGCTTGCAGAAGCTCAGGTTTTGCATGCAAACGTTTGCAGTTTGCTAATGTTACAAACACATGCTCTCAGATCCAGTGGTCCTCTACAGTCTAGATGTGAAGGCGGAGCCCCTGAGCCAAACTACTGAAACCACCCTGATCTTTTATTTGATTTTTTAGTTTCTTCTGCCATCTCTCTGGACCCAACATTGAACCACGTATCCCCTTTGGACAGGAGCCACTCCCTGATTCTAGGAGATATCCATGCAGATAAAGTGTCTTTGCAGATTTGCACATTTTCCCCTAATTACCACCAGAACCTGAAGCAGCCACAGGCACAAATCCTGGAAGCTGGGGTCCAGACGGAGCACAGCTACAGACCAGGGACACAGAGGCAGCCTGCAAGGCACACAGCCCACAGCAGAGCTGCTATCTCCGTAGCCATCTCCCAGTTTTGTCATCAGGAGGAGCAAATTCCACGCAAACCCAACACAGCCACTTCAGCTGAAATGAAAGCCTCTTCAGGGCTCGAGTGCCCCCGCCCCCAAATTCCACTGCACCTGGGAAAAATGTAGAAGCTTGTAGGAGAATCAATAAATATTTATTGTTAAACCAGCAGTATTTTGACTGGAGATGTAAGCATGGCCCGATGCCAGTGTAACCAGAGCCTCTTGGCCAGCACTGCAAACAAATTTTCTTTCTGTATCTAGTTGGGAGATTATAAACTACACAATGAAGGGGGAAAGAAAGAAACACAAGGCGGCGAGCAGCTTAGTCACGGAAGAGGAACAAAAGAGCTCAGATGTATAACTATGTTGTGGGTTAAAAAAAATAAAAGGGGGATGCAGGGCCGATTTTTGGCTGTGGGACAGCTGTACCGTTTGTATCAGATTCAGATCTGTCCCACTGGCTTCTGCAGCAATGAGGCTTTCTCGTGGATGAGAGCGTCCCTGCCTTCAGAGAAGCTGTGTTGATTTGGACAAGCTGCAAAGCAGCCCCAAGTTCACAGCCAGCAAGTGGGTTGGGGGAAAATCTGCTGGGATCCCAACTTCACAGTGCAAAGAATGGGCAGTCTCTGCTCTCAGGAGTTCAAGCAAAGCAGATTGTCCCTGATTTCATTGCTTTGGTTTGCCCCCTGGCACCTTCCTACCCAGCACAGGTCTTTCCCCAAGCTGAATGTGATGTCAGCAACTTCATCCTCTCCATTCATTCCAAGGATAGCAGTAACGCTTTTCTCCCTAAGTCATGCAATTCGCTGCCTCCAGGCAGCTCATGTGCCCATGCAAGTGCCAGCTGATGGTGCTGAAAGGAAAAGAATCCTTTTAATTGTCTGGGACAAATCCACATGGGTTTGGTTTTTTCCCTTCCCCCAAATCCCACCATGCTGCAAACAGTCACTCAGTGTGGCATTCCTGCACATTTACATCCCTACGGATATTCAGTCTGCTCTTACACCCGCCTCCTCCCCAGGTGCCAGAGATGGATCTGCTCTCACCAAAACACTGCCAGGTGACAGAGAACTGCCTTCCATCTTACCCCCAGCATCCAACTGCCATCTCGAGGTCTAACTGCAGGATTTGGGCTGCTAGAGGTAAATGGGAGCCTGCTTGGACTTTCTGAGCTGAGTCTGCAGAGCTCAGAGGCTGCCAGGCACATTCTTTCCCAGCTCACTTCCACATCCACCCAGAATTCCGGCTCCAGGCAGGGAAAGCAGCACCTTTGAACCCTAAACCTGGACCTGATGCTTCCCCAGCTCAGCTATACAATGGATCAGTCCAGATAGAAGTCACCCAAAGCCATCTCCCTGGTAAAATCCAGCATGCCAGGGTCCCACCAGAGAGCACAGGCACTGCCTGCCAGCAATCGGTCATGGATTCAGGACAGCAGACCACTTGCCTATCAGCTCCCTTTGGAGCTTATTCCTGCATGAGACTGTGTTATCCCTTCATTTTATAAGGCTCATCAAAGCATAGCACACCATAATTACATGGCAAATTAGAGGCCACTTCGTGTAACTATGCTGTAATTGCACAGTTGTTACATGCTTTGTGGACAGTGTGATGAAAACGTGGAAGTAATGGGGCTCTGCTCTTCTTTCTTGGAAATTCTGCTGTCTGAACCAAAGTCAAAATCACTTTATCCATTGATGCACTTCAGGGTGTGTATCCCCAAAGGAGGTCGTGAAGGAAGGGCACAGAACGTCACCAGTTGCCCTCTTTCCAGCTCTTTTCACGGCTTTATTCCTCAAGCAGACACAAGTTGACACTGAACAAGCTGGTGGCAGCCAGGTGCAGCCAGCCCCCTCCCTGCTATGAAACTATCATCCCCCCATCTTAGCTGGATACCACAGTGATGGGCATTTTGTAAGTGCATAGAAAGATAATTGCTCTTTTTCAACGCAAATTCTCACCTCATACAGCGGCAATCAACACTGAAAATACTGCAGGAGCCCGAAGCCCTCATTTATTGAGCCTCCACACAGAACAATCCACAGCCAAGGAGGAGCTCTCACCTTTGCTGTTGGTGCAGACGCAAAAGCATTCAGAAAGATGTTGGACAGCATTCTCCACTGCCTTGAGATCACCGAGACGCCCAGAACAGCAGCTGACCCCACTGCAACGACCAGCCCCGTGTGAGTGCTGTGCAGAGATAACCCATCAAACCCATCTTGGCAGAAGAGCGATCCCCCAGTGTGCTCCTTTTTATTCCTACCAGCTCCCACACTGACTCCCCTGGGTGGGATGCTGCTGCACACATACATAAGGACTGTGAAGGAATTAACGATGTGTGTTTGGAAACTTGTGCTCTCCAAGATCTCATCTGAAGGTTGTGATGAAGAAATGCTTGGGCTTGTAAAGCACTTTGCCCTTTCCCTGCAACAAGGCATAGCACACGAGGGAACACACCTGACAGGTTTGCTCAAATACAAGCTCCCTCACTTGTGTGCACTAAAATTGAAAGCAAAGGACAAGAGGAGATAGCCCTGGCTCTGGGAAGGGGAAGCCACGTGCTGAGGACAGATCCTACATCCCAACACACACCGTGCAGAAGCTGTCTGCTTCCCTGCAGAAATCACAGCAGGAGAAACTTCTCTCGTCCCAAACACTAAACAGAGGGAAGGACTCTTGCCAGATAAAACACCACCCCCGGGATGCCACCCACGCACAGGCCAGTGGAAATACGTGCCTGTCTCCCAGCTGGCCCCACGGTACATATGGGAAGAGCACAAATGGATGGGTCCTGTCGGGATTTCACAGCCCATTCCTATTTCTGTGCTGGGCAGAAAGATGCCCACCACCGGGATGCCCCCAGAGGGGAAGGAGGGAAGAGGGGAGTGGATGCAAAGCCCAGCACCTCTGCCTGCACATCTCACCCTGCCCTGCGGGAAGCCCCGGGGCAGCAGGTCTGCAGCTTTGTTAGCAAGAAATGCAGTTATCTCTCAGCACTGGGAGTCCCAGTGACACAGTGCCAGCTTGCAGCAAGGGCTGCAGAGCTGCTTTAAACTCTGACCACAGAGACCAAACAGAGCTCTGCAGAACTGGAGGAAGAAAACTGATTTGCTGAGGGCAGCGTTTACCAGTTACAACGTTCAGTTCCCGGTAGGGCTGATTTGTACCTGGTTTGGTTTCATCCCTCAATGGATGAACTTTGAAATATCCATGATAATAAAGCTGGTAAATTAAGTCTGCTAACCCGTCGGTGGATCGGATATATATTTGCAACTTAAACTATGTTATCATACACTCCTTCATAGCATTACAATACACCCCCTCCTCCCACAACTTGTATGCTAAAGGAGAAGACCACTCCGGGGTACTTTGGCTCCTGACCTCATCACCCTCAGACGTTCTGGCTGAAAACAGCAGGGAATTTGGCTTTGGACACCCTGTAGAACTTCACATCCCTTTCGAGTTATTTTTAAACCCTTTGGACACACTGTAAATCCCATCCCATTTTTGCACGCCAAGGCTGCTGCACGTGTGGGTCAGAGCAGGCTTTTGTTTTGGGGAAAAGGGGAAATGCTGCAGCACAGCCAATGCATCTCTGCAGCTTTACATGGCACCGAGCACCTGGCGCGTGAAATACTTTGCACAATTGAAAACCTGTGCCTGTAACGGCTCTCTCTGCCTAAGATTAACCCTATGGACGCTGTAGACCAAACCTGCTTTACTGCCTTGCTGGCACATAAAGGGATGAGTGGCTCATCTCAACCAGGCTATACCCATTTCAAATGTCAATGGGACACATTTGATGGCAGATTCCACAAGAAGGTACCAAGAGCTGAGCTAGCAGGACCTGGGCAGCAGTCTGAAATAGACTGGAGCAGAGAAAGTATGATGTCCCCTATTTGGAGCATCGCTAGATGCCTGAAACAGAAGGCAGCAGCATCCGCACTCCCCCTCTCATCGTCAGCCCCAAGCACGCAAGAAAGCTTCAGCGTTCTCTAAAAAGTTGCAGGGGAAATGAGGTTAAGCCAGCTAATTGACAACATTGACCTTTCTGGCTCAGCGTTAGCGCAGCCACCAAAACAGAAGCGACTGCAGCTGAAGCCGACAGGGAGTCAGCTCTTTTTTACCTTTTTGGTTTGTGTTTCTCAGCGCTCTTCCTGCCAAAGTTTAAACTTTGGGTCAATGCTAAAAATTGCTTGCTGACATAAGCTGCAAAAGAGCTTTAATTGAAGAAAATGAACTGAAGGCAGCACGAAACAACACGTCCTCACTTGAGGCAAAAGGCAGCTCCATTGATCTGCTGCTCAAACACCTGAACAACAAAGACACCTCAGTACCCGCTGCCACCCGTACCAGGAGAAGTTTAAATTTAAACAGATATTTGGTCTGATTGGAAGACAAACAAACCCTCCCAGCCCTGTACCCACGAGCCAGGTGTTCCTTCCCATCCCATCTGCTTCCTCTGCAAGCAACAAGACAGCAGTCATGACCTGAAGTGTACGGACAAGCCTTGGGTAAATGTTCTTTCAATCAGAGCTGTAGGAAACGGGCACAAACAGAGCCTCTCATTTAACCTGCTCAGGTGCTTTGGAAATTGTCCTCAGCATCCCCATCGCAACTGGAAGCCCTTCAGATCCCACACAGGAAAGCCAGGCTCAGCCTTGTTAGGAGCACTGAAACAGCTGTGACCGCTGACCGGGTCCTCCATGGATCATACAGATCTCCCCATACACCAGGCTTCCTGCAGACAAGCTGATCCCACACAGACACCCTCCTTGATTTGGAGCACTGAGTACCAATTTGTTCCCGCTCACACCCCAAATCACATCACCTGGAGGTGCAGAGCCCCCACCTGGGGTTCCCAGAAACTTGTGGAATGGCAAAGAAACACACGGCTCTGACTTGATTTCCTTCCGTGCACAAAATGCAGCAACATAACCTTCAGCACAGCAGGAATACTTCGGGGAGAAAGGAAGCAATGGGACCGCGCTTAACCCTCCCTTGTAGCCAGAAGGCAGAGCTGTGTCCCTGCAGCCCCTGCACCAGCAGCGCCCGGCTCTGCAGGCAGCCTTGTGAGACCAGCGCTCCTTCTTATGGGAAACGCTCAACCACCAGCTCTGTACAGCCGGCACCAAAACTTAGCGCTAGGAGAATTAAACAAAAAAGAAAAAAGAAAAAGCGCGCCTCGTGACGGTGACACGCTGCTACCTTCCCGGGTAGCTCCAGCACCCGTCTTCCCCCCGTTTCTTTAGGGATGGAAAAAAAAATCAAACTAAGGAAAGCAGAGCCGCGGGCAATCCCGATGCAAAGGCGCAGAGGCGGTGCCGGGCCGCCCCGCTCCCGATCCCGGCTGCGCTCGGACCACGCAGGGCCACGGGGAGGGGGGATCCGCCCCACGGCCCGAGCTGCGGCCCCGCCTCGCCCACTCGCGGTCGCTCCGTAGGAGCTGCCCCGATCCCACGGCGCGCATCCCGCCGCTGCCCGCTCCGTGCCGCCCTACAGCGCTGCCGGCAGCGCGAGGAGCGCAGGGCGCGGCGGTCGCTGTGCCGGGCAGGGAGGGGAAGTCTTCAGAGCGCTCCGAAGCCAACTTCGCGTTTACCCCGCCGGGCAGAGCCGGGGGCGGCCCCCCGAACCTCTCCCTTCCCACGGGACCCCCCAGACATCACATATCCCCCCCAAACCGCCACCCTCGAGGAGGCGAGAAGGGATTCCCCGGGACGCGGGCGGCTCACCGGGGGACGGGAAGAGATCGATGTCCACCTTCTCCGTCTTGATGATGGTCAGGGTGGGCTTCAGGTCCACCGCCGCCTTCATGGTTGAGGCCGGAGCGAGGGGACCGGGACTGGGAACTGGGGGGCGGCTGCTGCGCCGGGGCAGCGGCGGCCGAGCGCCTTCCTCCTCCTCCTCCTCTTCCTCCTCCTTCCTTCCTCGCTCTCTCCCTTCTCCTTCCGCGCTCCTTCGCTGCCGCTCCGCTCCGCCTCGCCCCCCCCCGCCGCCGCCGCCCGGCCGGGCTGAGCCGAGGGGAGGGCGTTGGGGCGGCAGTGACAGCGGCGGGGAGGGACCCGACTGCCCCCGCCCCGGAGGCGGCCCCGGGCCCGGCGCTGCGGGGAGCGGAGCCGGAGCTGCCTCGGGGGGCTCAAAGCTGCGCCTCGCGGCACCGCTCGTCCCGTTTCCACGCGGGGAAGAAGATCTCGAGGTGTTATTTTCTCCCTGCTCTATTCCCTGAGGTGCGCACAGCGCGGAGCCCTGGCAGCCCACGGGTGATAGGGACGCACTGAGTGCCAGCCGGGGGTGTGCGGGCACACTCGTGTGCCAGCAATGAGGGCTAGTTCAGGTGGGCTTTGTGCAGGTGGGAGGCCAAACGGGTGTTGTAACGGATAGAAAGATGCAAGGTGAGTACTGTGCCAGCATGTTGTGAGCTTAACAGAAGAATATCAGTTTTCACATAAAATACGTTTTATTATATTTGGGTAGCAAAAGCTTCAGACCACAAACGGCAGAGCAGAAAGGAGATTATGACTCACAGATGTCAATTTACCGGTACAAGTGTAAAAAAAAAAAAAAAAAAAAAAAAAAAAAAATCAGCAACCAGCTTTTGTGGTTCTCTCTCTCTCAGAAAGTCTCAGCAGTTGGTGACACACTGGCAGGGACACAGCAAAGCTGGGCTCAGGGGCTGCAATGGGGCGAGGGGTGAGTTTAGGGCTGCTCAGCCCAGGATGAAGCAGAGCGCATGCACACGTGTACAATAGGAACCCCCTGGCATGCTTCAGCTGCAGATGCAAATGTTAGAGCTCAGAAGTATTTCTAGCTTCTTCAGTGCTGCCTTTCTCATTCACCCAAGGTGTATTTATAGAAGAAATGTCGGTGGAAATAAAAGAAGCTGTGAGGTGCTGGGGCCAGAAATGCAGAGCCTGATGCTTGCTCACACAACAGCTGTTTAACCAAGGCAGACAGCTCAGGCTGTTTGAACACCAGCAAAGCACGGCAGGCAGCGAGCTGTGCCTGAAAGCTCAGCCTCGGGTCCCTCACATTTGTATTTCCAGTTCACCCTTCACTTACAAGATCAGTTCCTCATTTATACAGAAGACCTACAACAGCGATTCCCTGTGACCAGCACCCAATCACCCTCCTGATTCCTGCATGCTTTGCGAAGCTCTGAGCTGTGCTGGGTGCTGCAGGCAGGGCACGAGGGCTGAGCACCCTAATTTGCAACAAACCACGTGAGTCTGAGAGGGCTGCAAGAATCAAACTTGGTCCCTATTGCGTCCCCACACACAGGATGATGGACTTGCACCTGTCCTGCCTTTGTGTTGTTTATCCCCTTATATGATGGATAGTAATGATTGAAGGAAGAAACACTAGAGAGGAGTCTGAGCAGAACTCAGGCTGGCTACAATGCACAGTGGGGAGTGGGGAGAGGCTGGGAAAGCGCATGCGTGCTGTTGTGGGGGGAGCAGCCCCACAGCTGGCTGCAGTCTCCTGGCCAAGGTGAAGCCATCAGAAAGCACCTGTGGCCCCTATGGCCCCACCGTTCCCCCCTCGAGTGCTTGAGAACCCGTGGTGCTCAGAGCGAGTGCAGCCTCCTGCAGCAAACCACAATCCCCAGGCTGAAAGAGCAGGCATGCAGCAAGGCCGTGGTGCTGTGCCTGAGTGAGAGCTGATGGGGACGAGCTGCTGACACCATGCAGAAGGCTCTCATGAGTGGAGATGCTCCTGGATGCAGCAGAGGAGCTGCTGCTGGGATGAAAATGCTGAGCAGAGAAGGCATCAACTGCCTCTCAGGTGTCTGTGCTTTAGCCCTGCTCCCATGGTCTGACACATTTGGCTTGGCCTCTCCCGTGAGCCTTACAGACTGGCTGAAGTCCAGTGCACCTGTATTGAGGCTCCCTCTCTTCTGGATCAGTACAAAGGCTCTAATAAAGATTGTTCTTGCAGCTTGTGTGTTTTTTATTAGAGAAGATGCACACACTCTTGGCATGCCGGCTCAGTGCTGATCCTGCAGAGCTGATGACACGAAGACACAGCTCGGTGCTGCATGGCTGCGGGGGGCTCTGAGCTCCCCCAAACTCCTGCTTTGTTTTGCAAGACAGTGAGGAGTGCTTCCAAGAGCAGCACTGGGGCAACAAACCTCAAAGTGGAGGAAAGGTGGGGGAAAAGAAGAGAGAGGTTGTGGAGATAAATTTCCTCCCAGGGCAGCTGAATCTCTCCTTCAAACTCGACTCCATCCTAGCGACTGCCTTAATTTGTGTTCACTTCAGAGCCTGCAACATGAAAGCCCTGGCTCTGAACTCCAGCTGAGCCGCTCAATGGCTCAGTGTTCACAGAAGGCATGGAAGGAATCCATTGATTAGTTTCTTCAGCTGGGATGTGACCATTTGGAGTCCAAGACCTGCCAAACATGACTTTGCCTCAGCAACTGGTTCCTATTTGCTGCTTACAGGCTTCAGAAAAATCTTTCCTCTTCAACATCCAAGACTCACCCTCCTTTTCCATTCTGTTGTTCTTCAACGTTAATATCTGCTTGTGTTCTCCCTGTTGAGGGAGGATGCTGGGCTGTGGACAACGACCCTCCTGCCATTAATACAGTCAAAAGATTTTGCTGTCGGTCAGAGATAACCATCTGCCCTCCCTCCACAATGCAGCCTGATTGTTTTTCAACAGTTTGAAACAAAGAAAGGACAGGCAATAATGCCACATTGTTCCAGGGAGGCTGACTAACCTTGGTTTAAATGAATAATAATTATTATTCATTTAGAGTTGAGGAAAGGTATGAGGACACCAGAGCCCTTCTGCAGTGTGGACACAAGCTCTCTCCTAGCTGGGGCCAGCCCTTTCCATTAGCAGTGCCAGATCCACTCCTGCTGAGCCTTTTTGCAAACTGGCAGCTGTGGGCTCTCCTCCAGATGTTGTGTCTGGGATGGCTCCTTGGGTTTGCCCACCTCCCTGCTGCTGCCCTGGGAGCCTCTACTGCTGGGTGAGCGAAGGTGTTTTCCTAGCCCCCAAAACACAGCCAGCCTTGGGGTGAACACAGCAGCTACGTAAGAACGCAGAGCCACACCACCCAGCTGTTATAGACAGGAAATGAAGAACACCATAACCAATTAAAACTGCAGGGGGATATTTATGGCAGAATGTAATTAGCCAAATTGGAGCCTTCCCCAAAACTACCATGGGATTTTTAATGACTGCGAGCGGTCAGGGCTTCGGTTTGATGCTTTGTCAGGCAAACAATAACCAGAGGGCAGGAGACAAAAATCAGGAGCAAAGAGGAAGAAAGAAAAAAGCGTTGTGCAATTCCAGGGAGAAACAGAGACATGAAAGGACTTACGGCAAAGGGTCATTGTTGGAAAGAGCAGCAGCCACTACTCCAAGAAAGGAAAGAGCAGGGAGGTGGCTCTGGGTGTGGAGGTGGCCCACTGCAATGAGAGGAAGGAGCAAGCAGCTGCCATGACTGTTCCCCAGGGAGATACCTTTCCTGGAATTTAAAACTATATGAGAAATTCTTTCGAGCACCGTAATAGCTGGGAAGCGTTTGAGCGAGTTGTTGTATGCTGGTAAAGGGAGGCTGGGTTAGTAGTCCTGGTGACAGCAGCCTCCCCTTGTTGGCTAAGCAGCCGGCACGCAAATAGAGCCCATTAACCAGCATGTGTTGTATGCCCTGCATTGCTGGCTGGGAAGGCTCTTTCATCTCGTGTGTGTGGGCAGGAGATGGTGACCATCACAAAACGCTGGCTTCTCTGTGGCCCAGATGGCTGCAGCCCCTGGGGTCCCATGGTTGCTCTGTGCCCAGAGTCATGCAGGATCCCCGTCCTCCGCACCACCTGCCCTAAAAGCAACTTTCTGTTTGTGCCACGGAGCTGCAGACTTCAGTCTTCAGCTCAGCTCTGAGCAGCCCAGGCGCTGCCGCAATAACGTCCTCTGATTGCCCTCCGGGTGCGAGCAGAGGAAGCTGCCTCCAAGCCTCCTCGGCTCCTGCTCTCATTAGCTTCCCAGTGAAGATGGCTCACAAAAGCATCTTTGTGGCCAGCGTGACCGCAGGAACCCAGCGCAGAGCCCCAGAGCACAGCACTGGTCAGCACGCCGTGGGTACCTCAATCAGTGCTCTCACAAGCTGCTTAAGCATCTTCAAGTGTCTCCTGCTATTGGCTTCCCAGCGATCCCATGCTGCTACATAACCTGATTAGCTAATGTGAGCTGGAGCAATGTAATTCTGCCTTGAATTTCGTTGGCGGGGGGTGCTGTCACTCATTCATTGCCTTGCTGGAAGAGCTGGCTGGCTGGAAAATCCTTGTAAGCTGTTCTGCAGCGCTGTTTGCTCTCAGTACATTTTCCCTTTCCTCCTCAAGTGACAGCACTGAGTTTTTGGTAAAAAAGGCCCGATGTTTTTGCTATTTAACTCATGATACTCACAGTTACCCCCAACATATACAGCTAAAACACATCAAACCTCATTTGTAGAACCTCTTGTCTTTGGTCAGATCTCAGGCAGTCTCCTCCACAACAGAAGTAAACAGCTGAGACTTAAGCAACACTTCTCTCGTCACACTTCACCCTTCACATTCACTAATCTCCAGCAACAGAGGTTACTGAACCCATTTTGGATGGTCCCTGAAATCCCCATCCTTGGGAAACAGGTGAGGTATCACAAAGGAGAAGCAATGAGATCATCACTAATACCCCAGCGAAGCACATCTGGACAGCTGGATGCTATTCACCAACATTTCTCTGTTCCGTTAATGTTTCAGAAACAACAAAAGCCGACACTTCAAGAAATATCATACCACATCTGTACTTTGCTTTCATGGAGGTGCCAGGAGCCTCAAAAGCATCTTTCAAGGACCAACTATGCAATGCCAACCCATAGGGTACAAATTCAGAGCCTGAGAAATGGCAGCCAGCAGGGAAACACGCTTGCACACAGACAGTTGGAAGTGGTCAGCACAGGGGAGTCAAACACTGGAGTGCAGTGACCCTCAGGTTAACTCTGTGGCCAGGACAGAGAGGCTCAGGAGATGGGAGTTTAATTCCTGGTCGATATTTCCACATGACCTCTTACAAACTTCAGGCCTCCATCTCCCTTTTTTAATGGAAGGATGCTTTCTCACTGCACAAAGGGACCACGACAGGGTCAAGCCATGGAGAGATTTGAGGGAACAGCTCAGGACAGACCAGTATTCCTATCTCCTGGTGTGCAGGACTCTGGGACTTACAGACACCATGTCCATGATGACCAAGGTCTATCCAACCCAAACCACAGTCCCACCTCAATCACAGCCTGTGCTTATGCAAAATCTACGGAGATAACTTAGAGATGGGCACAATTCACCCATGTACACCATGCTTACAGTGCATGTTTACAGGGAATTATGGGATGGAGCTCACAGCAATCAAGCCCTAGAGCTGCCCACCCAGATACGACGCTGGCAGAGACACTCCTTGGGTGAAGGATTCTCCCATATGGGTGTTTCAAATCCCTGCCGTGCATTGGAAATCTCCTCGCTCCCAATTGTCTCAGCTTGGCAGCCGGGCCTGATAGTGAATGAACGACAGAGAAATATTCCGCTCTACACGTGTTTGGGTTTTTCGGGTGGTTTTCTTGGACAGCGATCCTGGCTCTACAACAATGCCCGTCTTGTTCTGCCCCGCGCTACAGAGCAGGCTTGAATAGATCTGTCTAAAATTATAAGCGGGCAGCCCCTGGGCTCTGCGAGATCACAGGCCACATGCTGGGGCTGAACAAAGGCTCTGCTATTTCCTAACAATTAGCCCAGCTAAAAGGACATCTATCTCCTTCTATTAGAGCCACCACGTGCCTCCCAGTCAGTCCATTGTGAAGCTAATTAAATAACACGCCTCTCTCCCCATGAGGGTCTCCTGATTAGCTCGCCTCCGTCCTAAATCCTCGCTGGTGTAAATGGGCAAGAGACAGCTGGTCGGTAGGGGCCTGCGACTCCAAGCATCGTCACTCATTATGTAGCTATCATCATCACCAGTTATTTCGGTTTTTTAATTATCTCCTGAAAGCTGTTGAATGGAGATGGAGAGATAGGGGGGGTTCGGCACACAAACCGGCTCCTTCCCTCCACATTTGCCCCCTGCTTGCAGCACAGGTTGTGCAAATAGCTGATTTATTTGTGTTTTTTCTGGCTTGCTGGTAGGCAGAGAAAAAAAGGAGACATAAATATTTTTTCTAAATACGTTCTGGGTTAAAGCAAACCGTTTTCTTTTTCCACATGCTTTTCATTGGGCTAACATAGCAAAAAGAAAGTAAGCAGGGTAAAGCACGTGTCGCTCAACCGGAGCTTCATCTGCTCACTTTTGCACTTTTCAAGTGGGAAAGAATTTGAAAATTTAAACAGAAACAGCAAAAATAACCTGTTAACAAACCATCTTTGCACTCAGTTCAGCTCTTCAAGGAGGTTGCTGTGGCAGGGATAGGGCTCAGGTGCAGATGATCTGAAATGCATCTGTATTTTTAGCTGGAGAGCGCAATTCATGTTTCAGCAACATTGAGATGAAACCAAAGATGTCTCTGTGTTGTAACATGGCGCTTGGAGATTCCCCCCAATCTGAAAATTCATTCTGACCACTCAAGGAAATTCATTCAGGTATCACATTGAACACCCCAGGAGCTGAACGAAGTTCCCTGACAAGGAAGCAGGGCCATCAGCACCCATCCCTTGTCCTTGCGATGTCAGCTTGTCCCCATGGGGTCAACACTGCTCTTTTGCAAAGCCCGATGTGCACCTGCTCCAGCAAGCAGCTTCTCTCCCCATCACTCCATCCCAATTCTTCAGGGGCAGCTACGTTTGCATCACCATGAGCACACAGCCTCACACAACGGCACAAAACTGCTAAATCACTCCAGATGTTCAACACCTTCCCCTCACCGCTTCCCACACACTCCCCAGACCCGGAAGAAATACAACATCCCTTTGCCAAGTCTACAGTCAGCAATAGTTGCAAATATTACCTTTACCTCCTTTAAATCATTATTTTCCACCCTTGGCTATTTAAATCATTATTTTCACACCGCGAATATGGCTGGAAAGCTGGAATGTGGGTCAGAAGACTAATGAGCTGATTTCCTGTGGACCTTCGGCTCCAGGACTGCAACAGCTGGACCTGCTGCTCCAGCCAGAGCTACTTCCACCCAAGGAAAACAGAAAGACCCCCATCCTCAGCTCTGGTTGTGGGGAGGCGGTGGGAGGAAGGGCATGGAGGAGGAGGAGACAGATCTTGGTTTCGTTCTGATGGGAACAAGAGGAGCTGACTTGAAGCTCACTCCTGTTTTCCAAGCCCACGAGCTGCCCTTGCTGCTTACAGCAGTGCTGGGCAGGAGCCGCTGCTGGAGCCTGGGTGGGAAAGTGCTTGGAAGCGTCAGAAGTTCATCAGAGCTTGCCAGGAAATATATTAATTAGCTCATATGTGTGTGTGCACATCCATAGGGTTTTACTGTAAAACGCACGGGGAGAAACTCATTGCTGTCAAAACTGTATTTCCCCTATGCTCAGGCAATGCAAACACTTTTCACCAAATAATCAAATTTTACAAGGATACATCAACAGAACCAGGTAGATTATCATTCAAAGATGCTGCATGACTTGCTTGAAGGCCTACCAGGGGCAAGTCCCAGAGAAAAGCAAAGCTTGCCTGTAACCTAAGAGCACAACACACAGCTCTCCAGTCACATTTTCAAACCCAAACAGCCAGGTCTGACTGCCTCACTCATCACAAATGTACAAAAAAGGGCAAAAGCCCCCCCTCTCACCAAAAAAAGCTTTGTGTTAACTGCATGCCTCCCCTCACCCTGCTAGTGCCCTTTATCCTGAAGCGATGGGAATGGCTCTGCAAGCCACTTGATTAATAAGAACCCGGGGGGAAAAAATCGTTTATATAACCTCGTCTTCTCTAAACTTCCTAAGTGCTGTAGAAAGTGGCTGCCCTGGAAACCCAAACTGGAAATGAAAAATATTATCTCTTCCATTTATAAACATCTCCAGTGCTAATGAAGTGAGGAACTGCAGCACTGGGGAGGGGAGCGTCAAGATGCACTTGGCAGGCGTGGGAGAGCCCCACTAAAACAATTTCGTCTCAGATGGGTGTGGAGGGGAAAGTCTTCCTGCCACTGTCTGCTGCTAACTGCAGCCTGCAAGGCCCCAGGGAAGGATGTTGGAAGACTGATGGTTATGGAAGGATCTGCTACACCAAACATGGAGACAGACAGACAGCCTTACTAGGTGTAAATGTGGGGGAAAGGAAGACAGGGCGACGTGCAACAAGACAGGAGCAGACTGATGAATCCTAAAAACAGCAGTTATTGTGGCTTGAAGCTGTAGCTCGGATGAAGCACTACATCCTGACAGATGGAAAGGAGAGCACAAGCATCCATTGCAGACAGTTTGTGCCACAAACTGGGGTGCTTCCGTATGCTACCAGAGCTGATTGAACCAGTCTGTTAAATAACCCCTGGGAGTGATCCAGGTTAACCTCTTGGGTTCAACCACCCTCAGCCCTGCAGCCCCTTGGATCTGAATCTGACAGCAAGGGAAGCATTCTGCAGAACAGCCCGATGTATTTCCCTATTTTCTTTCTATGGTGGCATTTCCCACAGAGATTTGTTTTTGCATCAACACAGGCAGCAGCAGAAAAAGCTGAGCTTTGCCTGGAAATGTTTGGTTTTCACTTTGACAAAATATTGATGATTTCTGCAGGACAATCCATCACTTTTTGCAGTAACAAATGAAAAGAAGAAAGTCAAAAAGCAGTATTTCATCTAGGTAGGAATTGAGCTGACACCTAGCCTGGAATTCAGCACGAGTGTAAGGCAAAGCAGGCTACCAGGCTGCCTCGTTATCTTGTCACTTTGATTACTGTCAAGCAAGGGAAGCTGCTACTACTTTCATGTAGTAGCTGTTTGCCTGGATAGAAACACAACAGGAGCTGCCAGACAAAGGGAGCATCTGGTCGGGTAGGGCTGGGCAGATGCAAAACAGGGAAGAGAAGGTTTCACTGTCCCTGGAGGTGTCTCACAGCAGACACAGGGACCACAGGCTTGCAGCATGGTGAAGAGCTGGTCCAGGGCAGGACTAAGATGCCAGCTTTGTTTCCATCACTGTTTTCCAAATTATTCATGCCTCTGGAGCCTGCAAAACTAGGCTGAAATGTCCCAAGTGCAGGCTGTTCTATGAGATGCCTGGAACTGACTAAATTAGAAGTTTTCCATGAGCAAGCTCCCTTGGGGCATCTCCTTCTTTTTTTCCTATTGTACCTCAATTCTGACATCAGTCTGGCCAAAAACGAGTGCTATCTGCACTCCTTGAACTTAGGACGTGGAGGGTGAATCACACAAACTGGAGAGAAAAGCACTTGAGATGCCTGAAAAACCATTACTGATGAGAAGTAGCTCGGGCCATTACTTCCTAAAATCACGTCTCCACTTTGGTGGAGCAATTTATTCTGCTACATTGCACTTGTGCTATGGAAAGCACAAATAACTAGAAGTGTTTTTGCCATGTACTGCTGCTCACACAACATATGCCATGTCAGCGGCCTCGTTTCCCTTTCCAGGAAGGGAAGTCATGTCATGAACTGTTGATCCTTATTATATGGCTTTTTAGTGTGTGTACCCAGAGCTCTTGCTGAAATCAATGGCAACATCCCCACATAGTGGGGCAGAGGCATCCCCTTTCCAGGCAGGCTGCAGTTTGCTTCAGAGCTAAAGGTCGGATCCTGCTCTGGAATCCTCACCTGCCCTTGCAGCATATGGTGGAGGAAGGAGAAACCCCAGAAGAGGAGCCCTGCCTCTGAGAGAGAAGGGGACCACAGATCTCCAGACACAGCTCTCTAAGGGTTGACCAGTGCTGACTGGGAGTCTCTCAACATCAAGAACAAGCCCACATGCAGATCCCACCCCAAGCTTTCCTTACACCTCCTGCAAGCCATTTGGAGGCCAGCAAGCCTTCCACTGCAGCTCTTCTGTGGCTATTCCATTCACTGCAGAGAAACCCTCTTCCAAGGCTCACACACAGCCTCGTTAGCCCTGCCTGCTGCCGGAGGCAGCCTGTGTTTAATTCATTGTGAAATAGCCAACAATTGACCCACTGCAACTGTTTCAAAGCCTATTGATACAAAACCCCACAGGGGGAGGCCCATCCGGAGAGCTGTGTAAACTCCAGCACGTGTTCAGCAGGCTATACATAGCTCCAAGGGGACAGTCACACCAACGGCTTGGTATTGGTAAAGAGGGCTTTTTGCTGTGTTGGTTTTTTTAAAGCAATATTGAGCTCTTGTACAACACCACTCTCCAGAGACTTCCAGCTACTTGCCTGACCTCAATGAATTAAGTATTGCCATAAAATGTGCTATTAATTAATCATCTGCATCGCCAACGTGAGAAATTGCCATGCCGTGGCTACAGGCAACCTTGTGAATGGTTTAGTAGACATCTCACTCTGGTGGAAATCAGCACAGTTTGGATGTCTGAAGACTTTCTGTTAAGTTATATAGCCAAGGTCTTCCAAACCTCAGCTGTTAGACCCAACTATCTCAGTCAGATGTGTTAGAGATGCCATCTCTTACAGGACTTTTGGGGAATATTGGACATAATTCCGTCCTTCCTACCACGTGGCTCTGAGCATCCCCATCTACCAACCTGCATACAAGCTCCCTGAGCTGCATGTGGCACAGGATAGCTCAGTCCTCCTGAAGGTGTCTGTCTGCTCAAAATACCAAGAAAGACAAACAGGCCATCCTCAGACATCTCGCTCCCCTCCCCAAGTGTCTGACAGCACAGTTTCTCAGATTGTAGTGATGCAAATAGCTCAGATAAGGCTCAGATAAAGTATCTGAGCTCTCCAGGGCTTATCTGAGCTGAACACCAGCTCCAAAAATTCTGAAATTTGCCCTGTGGGACTATCTCCATACAGCCTGATTGCCATCTGAAATTCAGCCTCCAGAGGCTGCAGGAACAGCTCCTGTTCAGATGCATTCTTGAGATAGCGGGGTGGGACACAGCAAGTCTGCAGCACTCCCCTATCATCACTATCTGGGGATTTGCCTTCTGGTGGAACATTACAAGAGCCTGGCTGACGGCTCAAGAACCGGTGATGGCACCTTTCACCACCAACACTTACACTGTAACAGATGAGGTAAAGCCTTCTTCAGCAGCGTCACTGGAAAGATCGCTTTACCCTGACTACAAAGTGCTCAGTGCTGGTTTTTCCTTTCAGTTGAGTCTCTCTGGGGTAATCGCTAGCAGAGGGGAGGCTTGCAGACAGAACACAGGCACAGGGTGCTGAAATTCAGCTACGAGAATCTTGCCAAGAATGGGATTCCCAAAGCAGCCGAGGAACTGTGTATAGAACCCATCCGGACTTCACTGCAGATCTGTGCCTGGCAGGATGCAAAGGGAGTCAGCAATCACAATAAGGAGCTCTGATGAAATAGACCCACAGTGATAAACGTTCATGCTTAGAGATCCAGCCTTTCTGAAACCGAAGTAACTGCAGCAGTCTTAAGATGTGTGAGACCAGATAGCAAGTATCCATTTATAGTGGGCAACTGATAGGAGACAGGACAAGTCCAAGGCCAGGCTTAGAGAGTAACTGGATATCTTTGTAAAGCTGGTACAAAGGGCTATTAGCTCACTCACACCTGGGCTACAGCTATTTTTTGTCCTGCAGGAGCACCAAGGGTCCCCCATTCCACATGCAGATCCCATATGCTGTATTCGACAGACACAGGAGTAATGGTAGGAAGGATTCTGTCCCAAAGGGTCTGCAATCAAGTCAATGGTAATCTTACAATTATACATCTAACACAATTCTAACAAGAATTAAAAGCCCTCTGAAAAAAAGTTCAAAGGTCTGCAGATATTACCCCCAAATCTTGCTGATCCAAGCAGAGAAAGATTTCCTTTCTGTAGATGTTTGCAACAGTCAGACAGAGTTCTCAGGCAAGAATAGCTATGAAATTCTATAGGATGGCTCATAAACCATAAGGAAAAAAAAACACTTAATTTCCTACTAAAAATTCCCAACAGCTCATTCCCAAAGGGCCAGCATGCCAAAGGGCCTCTGTAGAGCGCTGGCTCCCCTTCTGCATCAGCACTTGGCTCTGGCCATAAACCAGGGAATGGGGGAAAAGCATGTGGGCAGGCTCTGAGCTCCTCAGCTCAGCTGTGTTGGCAGCACCAGGGTTAACCACGGCAGCACCCTGTAATGCAATGATTTCTGGTTTATTTCAGCAGGGGAAGTGTGTCCCAGCCTGATTAGCCCAATGGTTTCCTCTTTTCCCATAACCTCCAGACCCCCATGGCCTAAGTGTTTACTTTCTGAAATAAAAAATCTGCTAGTGTTTTTCTTTTTTCAGGGCATGTGTATTTTGGGAGGATTCGGGGGGAGGAAAGTGGAGAGGGGGAGTTGAATGGGATGGGAGGCTTGCATACACCTCCCTTCTCTCTCCCACCCCTCACCCTCAGCTCCTTTCCAGCTGCAACCTCTGAGCTGAGACTTCTGGCTTCAGTGCAAGAGAGGGAGAGAGAAACGTATTAATGAGAGTTCAGTCTCTTGCTTCAGCAGCTATAAACACAGTGAACATCTGGAGGGAGAGAGAGGTGCTTCACACTGCCAGGAGCTGAAAGAAACAGGCTGTTTGCAGGGTCCCAGCCCCCCATGCTCTCCACGTCCCCTTCTGCCTGTCCTGCACAGACCCACACTGGTCTCCCAGCATCACCCAGCCACAAATAGAAACTGGCTTCATGCTGCCCTCCCAGCTCCACGCCAGCACAGAGCCCTCTGAGGGCACTGCTGTGGGAAGGGCTGGCCACGTGCAACCCAAAATCCCTGGAGAGGTGCTCAGCTGCTCAGTGCCCCCAGAAGCAAGCACTCATGGATCCCAGCACATTTCTGTAGGCAAACAAGGTTGGGAAAGCACAATGAGGCACCTGTGATTTGTGTGGCCTTACTCAAGCAAGCATAGGACGGCACAGGGTAGCCTTATCCTCTGGATAAACAAATGGGTGCACTGAGAGGGTGGTTCACTCCATCCCTACAGATGGACCTGTGCTACTCCAAGACCAACTCAATGCGAGACATCCACAGTCACCCTCAGGACACTGAGGAATAGCCCATCACTCCATTCCTTTCCTCTTGGACTCTACCTTAAGTGAGCCCTTCCCCACAGCACGCCAAAGCCACCAGTACTGCTGCTCACATTTCTGATGTTTCTGGTGCAGTGTTTTAAGAGCATCTGGAGTTTTCCCTCTGGCTGAGCTGTAAATCACCTTTCATAAGGTAGCCCCCAGCAAATCTGTAGGTGCCACCCCCCAAAAAAGTATAACACTCCCAGTTCTCACCCAGCACCATCCCCTGTTCAGAGCACGATTCATCCCCACGCAGCAGCTGATCTCCAGCTGACACAAGTCTGCAGCTCAAGTGGGAAAAGAGTTCAGTGCTCATTCTCTGGTGACAACCCAACATGCAGGGATCTCCCTTGGGCTTTGTCTCTGAGAGGCAAGACAGGGATTTGTCCAGGGTCAGGCAGGAAACAAATAGAAAAGTGAAAGCCTGGATTTTTGTCATTCTCTTGCTTCAGTGCAAATAAACCTCTCCAAGTGCTGACTTGCAGCAGGTTACAGCAGGGGATGTGGAGGAAGCATACCTATGTATCACAGGGTCACCTGTACATGCTTTCCTCACCTGCAGAACAAATATGATCCGCACAAATCAGACACCAATTACTTCCCACTACCCCAGAGAGCAAACCAGTAGCAGCTCAGCATTCTTCAGAGGACCCTTGCAGAAGCGCCAGGGGACACAGGCAGCTCATGGCTTTACAATTCATTCACAAGACATAGAGGGATCTTTTCTCTGCCTCTAGACTGAAGTAAGTGCTGTTAGTGGAGAAAATTGTGTCTGCCCTCCGACAAACCCAGAGCACCCATTTATAGTAGGTGTGACATGACTTGAACTGTAGTCAATGAAACACCCAAAGACTGCCAGGAAGAAAAAGGGTCAAAGAAACTCATTCTAGCCAGGCTATAAACAGCGCCAGACCCCAAGGCTTGTGAGAGGCAGCACCGCCACGCTGGCTGGAGGATGACAACAGAGCCCAGCAGAAAGGCCTCATTCATCTCTTTGCAGAGCTGCAGTGGGACACCAGAGGAGAATCGGGGTGAGCTGTGAGTTTGGGGGAAATGAGTGGCAATGGGTTGGGCAGAGACATCTGCATGGAGGATTTTGGTAGTGCCTTTCATTGAGCCTTGAAATGAATAGCATCTGCCACCTCGTCCCTCTCAGTAGTGGCTCACCACTTTTTCCACCCACTGCTGTTTCCCTTCACCTTCTTCCATGCCCTCCTTTGCGCACTCCTCATTTATTAGGGAGAGAGGACAGCCGGGCCGTGAGCTGCCTGAGAAGTCCTGCAGGGTCTCACAGCCGCAAGCAGATGTGCGTGCCCTGCAAAGAGACGCCCATTCATCTCTGCAGAGAGCGTGCGGGGGAGGCAGCAGCACAGGGGAGGGGGGAAGTGTTGGAGGAGGCTGAGAAAAGGAAGGAGGCCACAGTTAAAAATAGGATAAAAGGACATGAAAAAATGCAGTTTTTTTTTCCCCCCTAAGCTTCACTTGGAAAATGTGCTGCAGCTGGAGAAGCCATCGGGCTGAGCCTGGTCAGCTTTCACCTTCCCCCTCCCCAGGCTCCCTTCCTCCATGCATGAGCCTGGAAGACAGCCCAGAAAATGCTCACAGAAGGAGCTTCCCTCTGGGGATCTCCACCAGGATCTTGCAGGGCAAAGAGCAGGTCCTGTGGCATAGGAGGGTAAAGTGGGGAAAAGCAGAGAGAGTTTGCGATGGATGCAGGAGGTCCCCATGTGATTTCTGCCTGCAGTGCACTCTGAGCTGAGAGCAGGGGTTGGAGAAAGATCACAACCAGAGTTGGGGGGGGTGGGTACAAAGGGAAGGCAACTCCACGTGATGTGGGGCAATGCAATGTGCAGCAGTGCTTTGTTTCAACTCCAAAGGCTTTGCTTTCCTGCCAAATCCAGCATGACACTGCTGTTGCCCAGCCTATAGGACCGAAGACAAGATGTCCATCGAGCACCAGGGAGTTGGATGCAGGGCTGCATTAAGGACACACCGCCCCCAAGATAACAAACCTTTTTTTGTGGGCTGAGAGATTATGTTCCAAGACAGTATCCACCACAGACTGGGTCAAATTGTCCTCTCTGCACTGCGCTCTCCTACAGCTCTGGGTGCTGGGGGTCAGTCTATGGCAATGCTTTGTGTTTGTGACAGTGTCATAGCACCAAACTCTTTCAAAACAGCACTAACCAATGAAGCAGGATCAGACCCACAGCTCTAATCTCCTCTCTAGAAAACATTTTTATTCCATGCCTTGTCTTGCAGAATTCAAACTCAAACCGATTTGTTTGAGAGAAAGCAAATTCACTTACCCAAAGGTTCCTATTAGTGTCCAAAGGCTAAGAGCACCTTCAGTCCAAGTGCGCTAACTCAGCACAACCACCAGAGAAACTTCTTCCTCCAGAGGCATTTCATCCTTCTCCTGCCATTAACAACAGTTTTATCTCCACTGTCACTAAGCAAAATAAACCAGTTCATAGTGGAAGGGGTTGTCAAAGTGACCTTGGCTCAAAAAGGCAGCACAGCCAGGACAATGTCAGTGCTGAAGTTACGATGCTGCTGTATAATGTTTTCCTCCTCTCCTAACCTTTTTTGTGCCTACCCTTGTATCAGCCAAAAAATATTACCGAAGAGTAATATTAGGATACTATCACCCTAAGAATTGGAAATCCCAGTGCCAAGTGTGACAGCATCCTTTTAATGGCCTCGCTGTTTCAGATAGATGCGCTGCACCCTTGATTTTGAGTCACCAGATAATGCAGCTAACAAGCAACAGTCTCCACACCCCTATTCCCACAGAAGCCAGCTTTCATAAGCAGGCAGTTCTCACTGGTTGTTTTCTAACACCTTTGGGACAAGCTCTTTACTTGCTGTGGACCCAATCATAGCTGGTTCCTGGGGCAGGCACAGTCCTAAGCTGCGTGCTGCAGGTTGTGACAGCAAGCTAACAAATAAAAGTGACTATACATCACTCCTAAGTTCTTACTGGAATAAAAATATAAAATAGAACCCACCTTTCTTATCCTTATCTACAAACTAAATCCACATCAGACTTTTCTTTATACATATCACCAAATAATCTTAGCAGACTTCAAGTACAATGTAAATAAACTCACCCGAGCTTCAAAGGCAAAATATCTTTCAACAAAGCCAAGCAGCTCTTAAGACTTCTAGAAGTGTTGTGGGTTTCTGTTGCAAGAGGATATATTCACACTTGCGTTTTCCTTGCTGACTTGTTTCTTTCACCAACATCAAGACCATGAAAACCAAAATAGCCTCCAGTATACCAGAAGAATAGATGACAAATGGCTTTCATGCACACCCAAAACACAAAGGAGAAATGAAAGACTGTTCCTAGCAGTATATACAAATGAGAGTTTCCTCTCACTTAAAATTAGAAACCACTCTAGACTGTGAAAAAATGGCGGAGCATTAAAATAATAGTAATAATAAGAGAAAGAGTAACACACACTGCAACAGGAAAGAATTACGTTTCATTCCTAGGTACTGCAAGAGAATTAGAGGCCTGTCCTAGGAGTTCCCGTGTATTCCATGTTGGACTCATACCTACTAAAGATAGTGACATCCTTCTTTTCAATGAGCTTTGAACCAGGCTCCAATCTCTGCAGCGAGAAATCTCACAGACCCAGCATGGGGTAATGGAGATCTGGGTTACAGATCTGTTGGTCCCTCGAGAGCGCTTTCACAGAAAAGGGGAGTGGGTATGGGAATAAAAAGAAAACTTTCCAGGCACAGCTTTGAAAAATGTTTGAGTAAATCCAAATGCTGCAAGAGCAGATTTCATCAGAGCAGGGCTGACATCACGCTGAGAGAGTTCACCCACAGGAGTTGAGCAAAACAGCTGAAATAAGAACGGCTGGGAATAGACAGCGGAGTTTTTCTCCAGCCACAGCTCTCTGTTCATCTCCAGCTAACACACAAGTGTTCACCAAAGGAAAAAAAAATCCAAATGCCTGAATATTTGCCAAGGAGAGATTTCAAATTGTACGTTTGACCGCAGCAGTCACTGGTTCTGCTGAACTCTTTAGCTGCAAAGAAGTCTCCAAACATCAGGGCTTCTCCCCTCCCAAGGGGCCAATGTGCATAACTAACAAGCCGGGAACAAGTCACAGAAGACCAGCACATGCCATGCAAAAGCTTACATGGGATTTATGTGCTTCACGATAGGCTTATGTGGGACTTAAGTGAAACATAAACTTCATATTGGCCCTTTGCAAAGGTCACATTCATGCAACTTGAGCTCTTTCACTTCATTTTGCTGTTGGCCTGTGCCATGGTGTACCTGAGCCCCCTCTTTTGCCACAGCTGGGAAGTGAGACCTGGTGGTACCTCTTCCAAGGCTGAATCCCTGTCTGTGGGCAGGGGAAGCCTCCAAGATGTGTGGCACAGGGGCAGCAAACACAGCACACTGCAGTGGAAATGGAGCTCGCACCAAAGCCCAAGGCTCCTTGCTCATGTCACACCTTTGGGTACAGGCCCAGAGCCGTGCACTGTCAGTTACACAAGCAGCAGCCCAAGCTGAAGTTCTGCTTCACAGGTTGAACAAAGTGCAGGGCAAGAATTAGTCACTGGAGATTTTGTAACGACTTTCAAAGTATGAATGCGTTACAGAGCAGCATCATTTAGTCAAAGCCAGGGCATGAGCTTAACTGTACGTTGTAGCGCAACCACCCAACCCTGACAACACAGCATGGCCATGCCCTCCAGCTGCAGCTATATAGCACTGAATGCTTCACCACCATCCCCGAGAGGGAGGAGACAGAGACCTAAAATCACTGTAAAAGCAGAACTCAGGCGTTCAGGCTCCTCCCCTCCAAGGAGACCTCATCACCTTTCTGAAGAAACCAGCTCAAGGCCATACACGTGAAACCAAGACATTAAACCTGCCCATCACTAGGCCTCACCAACACAGGGAGGAGCAGGCCAGCCCCCCCCACATCCCCCAGAACAGGGTTCCTACCTGTGCTGTAGTGCTCCAGGCCAGTGGGAACTTCCTGGATGGCCGCCTCATCCCACGGCGGGCAACACGACCTGGGCGGGCAGCAGGCAGACTGCAGCCTGCATGGCATCCAGGGGTCCTCACAGCAGCTGCTAGCACCTTGCTTCTGGGCAGGGAAGGGAACCAGGAGGACACAGTGGGGTCAGAAAGCCCCTTATAACACACTATTCACATACATATTTATCTACATGTACTTAACTGCGTTTGTTACGTAGGCAGGTAGATGTATGCATGTGTCTAGCTCTAGGTACAGCTGTCCTTATTGACATCACACTTTTATGTGTGTAATATATACACATACATATACAGAAATAATCCCAGGATATCACTTCCATTATGTATATATACACTCATATTTATCTTTATAGATATATCCACTGTACATAACTCCATACTATATGTGCACACACACAGACCACGTTATATTTTACACACATGCCACATACATGTATACATCAGTAGAGGAATAGCAACTTATGCATACATACAGTCATACATGTAAATAAACCCAGGATGTTTTCAATCATTCATTTTTTTATTATTAGTTCCCCACACGGAAACAGTTTTACTTCATTTCCAATCAATGTTTAAATGCCAAATGCATTCTTGGAACCATTTAAAAGGAAGATATTGAGCTGTGTTAGACATTTTTCATGTGTCACAGTGGCCTTTTCTTCCTAATTTGGTGATAATTTTGCTTTCTAGCAGGTCTTCTGTATCCCCTGGTGTCTCAGCTCAGAGATACAGCTTACAGCTGACCTTGTCTAGAGTCTTTAACACTGCTGTCATTTCTTTGGAGAAACATCCATTGATGTGATTTTTCTCAATAAAGGTCATGTACAAACATAAGATGATCAGCAGCTCAAAGAGCACAGCTCAGGAGCAGCACAACATACCATCAGACCATCCCACAGCTGCTGACATCCATATAGGCACGCCCAGCACTGCATTATAATCCGTATTTTATACAATCACCCAGCAACTGCACAAACAAAAAGGAGCTGCCATGGAAGAGGAAGCCCAGTATTTATCAAAAAATTCCAGCCAACCCAACCAAAGCTTTTCCAAAGCCAGGTCTGCTTTGTGCTGATGCTGCTGCATTCATCCACAGCAGGTGAAGGTCAGCGCAGGGAGCGGAGGCTGCAGGACAATGGTTACCCTAACAATTCGCCTCTGACAACAAGCACAGGAAATCCGATGCAACAATCCTATTTCCAGCTTGGGTTTGCAAGCTTGAGAGGTTGAGATAAGCTCCGGGCAAACACTCAGCCTTTGGATGCTGCTCTCAACTACATGGAACCTTGGGATGATTAGCAGTCAACACCAAGCTGTGTCAGTGAATGGTCTGCCATCGTCACAGCAGCCAAAGAGAAAAGACACTGCTAGAGATAGAAAGATAACCCCCATCCCTTTCTTACCATCACTCCAGGGCGAGCCAAAGGATAAGGACCCGTGCTGCCAATGGTTGTGTCCATGTAGTAACTCATCATCTCTGAGGTGCCTGCAGAAAGGAAAGCAGACATCAGATGCCCTGCTGCAGAAGTCTGGCTTGGTGTAAAAATTGATAGCCTCAGCTAGACCTGCTGTAAAGCCTGTGCTTTCTCACAGCTATGTGAAGGTAGCACCAGGCTGTCAATCTCAGTGACTTAAAGCAGGAAAAGTAAAAGGAAAATAAAACTATATTAATAATTGGTTTTGTGATTGGATGCATAAATACATCAACAATGCAAACAAGTCCATTTATGTAAACTGATGGGAGCTGGACAATGCTGAATGAATTATCACCTGGAAGCTGATGGAGCTGCTCAGAGGGTGGATGAGATCATATCCCCTTGCTGTAAAGTTAGTGGGGGATAGTTGCCATTCTTCCCCCCGCCTCCAATTCATTGAGATCAACACCTTTCCTGAAGAAGTTTCATCAGCACTGACCCATTTCACCAAAAAAGCCTTCTCTTTGCTCAAGAAACGTATTCTGTTTGCATAGATTGTCATTGGCTCTTTGTGCTGGAGCCCTCCCTTGCACTGCTGAGATCCAGGTTTACATTCTGTCATTCCTATCATAGGATGTACTCCTCTGAGCAAGTCCTCCCACCAGTGCTGCTCACTAGATACAATTGTAAGCCACTAGTTAGCCCACGTGCACAGCTGAGGTCTAGCTCTGTTTTTTAATAGGTAGATGCTTCTCATCCTCTCCTTTAAACACACAGCAGAGAATGCAGGATGCACGTTCTGTGTTTGGAAGGATATAACTTAAAGGTGCTGGAAAGAAAAGTGGCAGCAGCCTCATCACAGAAGGGCTCACTCAGGCAGGGTACAACAACTTGAGACCAAAGGAAATCACTGTTTTCATCACATTGATACACAGCATAGCCCAAGAGTCAGAAGAGCTGCCGTGCTCCAACTTTTCTGAGGACAGAGCAGCTCCGGATCCTCTGAAATACACGCCCTTGTGTTTGTGCAGACCTCCTGTGCTACCAACTGTGACTGCTGCAGATGCAAATATTCATCCAAGCCATCCTCCAGAGCCAGCACACCCAGGTTTCCATCAGCCTACGCCTCTGCCCTGCACTCACAGCTCCTGTGGGCACCGCAGCCCCCACCTCCCTGCTCACAGGGCTGGGGCTGCTGTTAGCAAGCAGCCAGCAGAGGCAGAGCCTGCCCCAGCTGTGCCTCACTCACCACCTCAGCAACCAGGGACTGCAGATAACGTCTCCCACCACGTGGTGTGACTAATGGCCAAATGTGAAACACCTGCATGTATATGTGTATTAAATTATTATCATCATTTCCTGCTTGTTATTACTAACTTTTGTTCTAACACCAGTATTATTATTTTTTTTTTACTTCTCTTTTTAATTTACAAAACTGAAAACTACCAATGTGCTGAAAGAACAACGGACCTGTTTCTCCTTGTGTGCATTTAGGTTTGCTTTAAGCACATCTTGCAAGTTACTGTGGCTGAGAAGCCTTAACTGATCTTAGCATCAGAGCACACCCTCCCAGCCTGCCCTACCAGGCGTTAAAACACGTTGTCTTAAATTTCACTGCAGCTGGGGAGAATAAAAGAGGGTGCAGAGCAGCCATCTCTGTGAATCAGCCAACAGAGGAAAGTCACTCCACCCCATTCAGTCACACACCTGTCCCTCTGCTCCTAACCTTCAAAGGGTGTAACTGCATCACCTAACCATGACTGGTTGCCCTTGTGCTCTGAAGTTAGGACCTATGCTGCTAAAGTGCACCAGCACAAGACAGGCACTATAGGAACCATCAGGCTGACTCAAGTGCTCCAGCAGCACAGGCACGTGTGAGAGCAAGGGGTGACAGCAGTGACACAGTGGTATCACAAGTAGAGCAGCTCATTTCCCTGCTTTGCAGCTCTGCAGCAGGCAGTTGGGGCTTGGCTTTGTTTTCTCCCTTTGATCAAGTCACCTACGCTGCACACTGCTTGCAGACTGCTTTCATGCCTTGCTGAGCATTACTTGTGCTTTTCTCAGGAGGCTGTTGCCAACCAAACCTTCCAGCACAGTGCCACATGTTGATACTCGAAGCAGCACATGCTGTGGTTGAAGTCTCCTACACCCAGGGCAAGGCTTCAGGCAATAAAGAATATGGACAACTGCAATGATCACAAAAATCAACAGGATGGAACAGCGATAGAAAAGGTGTAATGACAAAGGGACTAACACAACAGAAAGGTGTTACAAGGGAAGGGGGGAAAAAAAGCGGGGGGCTTCTCACCCTCATCCAAAGACCTCAGCTCACAGGGAAAACTTCACAAAGTAGGGAACCCCAGAAAGAGATCCTTCCCCAGGGGCAGTCAGCCCTTAAATGAGGCCTAAGAAAGGTGCACCAGGTTCCACCCCTTCCAATCACACTGCTGAATTGCCTTCACCTGTGCTCCCAGGGCTGACCGGGTCCTTTCCCAGGTGCTCAATCAGTGGCTCAGGCTGAGACTCAACAGTTACCATACAGCAACATCACCACAGAGCAGTAATGCAGCACCAACATCTCCAGCCTGCTCTACAGAAGAAGAACCACCAAGAGAAGAACTGTGCTCTGCAGGTGTACATGTGCAAAGCCAGTAATGAGGGGGTAAGGCAAAAGCAGAGAAGGAGCTTAGGAAAGTTTGGTGCAGGCTGATTTTAACAGAACTTCCACCACTTCCCATAGGAAACTACTTCACAGCCCAATACATCTCTCACTGTCAGCAAGTTTCCCTGATGGTTGAGCCATGTTTTTCTTCTCTTGAGCTTCCTCTAATAAGAGCCTAAATAGCTCCTCTCCTCCCCTTGGATGCCATTAGAGAGCTCTAATGACCACTCAGGAGCTTGCAGCTGAACTGAACTCAATGACAGCATCCCTTGTGTCAGGTAACTTGGCCAAAATTGAGGAAATCACTGCAGATTTGCACCAAGATAATCGAGATCCACAGCTTGCTGCAAACTGTTAATAAATAGAGGGGAATCAGAGCCATTTGGTAAAACCCTTAATGACTTAACAGCTTGGTTCATCTCCTTGTTTGCTCTTATTATTTCTGTCTTACGGTGAAAACACGTGTGAGGGAAGCAGAGCTTGTTTTGGGCCTTGATCAAGTACCAGCCAAAGCTATTAGACTCTTCAATCATTTCTAAACTTAATTAACGTTTTAATTTCATCTCAACATCCATCCCTCCTCTTTTACAGGAGAGTTTTTAAGAAAATAATTACCAAACTTAGTTTAAAAAGGGAAAAACGATTTGTCTTTATGACAAACGCAAACCCTTGTAGAAATTAGGACGGAATGAGAAGTATGTATTAAATGAAGATGAGCTGTATCTATTGGATATATGAAGACCCTTTAAAAGACTGCCTTACAGTGTTTAAGTGCTTTGTTGTTTTAAGTCTGGGGAAAAGGAAGCTGAATGAGACTGCAGTGATTTCCCTGCAGCAGAGAAGAGCAGCAGCTCCCACCTCTTCCACGTTAGCACCCTGCACACCCATAGTACGATTGGGGCAGCATCTGGACAGCTTTCTGCATCCCTGTAAACCAGCAAGATTCCATTACCTTGGGATTGGATGGGGAGCCAGGAGCAGCATCAGCAACCCTATCAAAGTGTTCCTAACTTCAAGTGTGGGAACAAAGACTTGAAAAATGCACAGGACACGATCGTCCTCCATAGGCTGCAGTGCGGGCAGCTCCTGGCCCAGAGTTGCTTAGTGATACCGTTTTATTTTTCATCAAGCAATAATTTATCATCTTTGAGGGGGAGGAGAAAATAGCTCATGGAAATGACTTTGTTCCACAGGGTTTTAACCCTTGGAACCCTGGCACTTTCCAGGCTGCCTGCCAATTCAGTTCTCAGGGGAAAGAGTGTTTGTTGATCTGTTGGCATGTTAAAAACGCATTCAATTCATCAAACCCTGGCACCAGCTTAAAATAAAAGGAGCATCCCTAATGCGGGGATACAAGCGATAGAAAGGATTGCATTTCTGTTGCTGCCAACTATGCACAAAATATGCTTCCTAACAGATCGGCCACCTCCTGTCTCTGCTTCACGTCAGGGGCTCCTACATTCATTGTGACTTTGAAACTTTGCAGCTCTCAAAGGTAACTGAAGGGAAGCCAGGCAGGGCGGTAAATAACGCAGCCATGGGAAATAGAGAAATGCACTAAGTGCCCTTCTGCATCCTCAGTAAATACTCAAAGAGGATAAATGCACTGCCTAAGCTCACACAGGGGAAGGGAGAGTGAGAGGCTGAGTACCTGAGCCATAAGGCACTGCCGTGGCTCCGTGCAGTGGCTGCAATGGGACGACCGTGGCATCACCAAACCCACAGTGAGGCGATGCCGCAGGTCGTGCTGAGGAGGGTTTAGGTGGGATGCTGAAGCAGAGAGGCTGCTGCCAACAGTCACGCTGCTCCCTCTTAGATCAGAGCTGCTATTTGCAACTGCAGGAAGATGTGAATGGGTGGGGGGGGGGGGTTAATTAGGTCATCTGTTATTCCACTCACGTATTTCCCTCTGTGAAATAATAGAACTATGGCACAGCGTCATGGGCCAGATCCTCAGCTAGGGCAAAGCAAAGGGGGAAAGAGTAGAGATCGAAGGCTCAGTTTTGTTTGGTGTTTTACTCCAGACTCCCTGTATGACCTGTGGAAGGATGCTTGGGACCAGCCTGTCCAAATCTGCTGGTGTTTTGAAAATCCCACGAAGCATTAAGTACTCAACAGCTGTAGAAAGTTAAGAGAAACCAGAGTTTCTCCGTGCCTTCACATGCCAAACACTAAAAGGTGATGATAGCAGAGGGCTGCTTTCTGGTTTGGAGATGCACATGGCATCCTGCAGCTCAGGGCAGGGGCCATGCACAATCCCAATGCTGGGTGCACAAAATACACAGCAGACCTCCATGGAAATCACACTCCCTGGGTGAGTGGGACATTCCCTGGTGCAAATGTAGTTCTAAATATCTGGCTTACCAGAAAATTGTTTACAGGACAGGCAGGGGTGAGATCAAAATCCCAGCTGGATTAGAGGCAGCACGAACAGGCTGTAATCAGGAAACCGCCCCAGACCCAGCCCACAGCCCCCAGAGGTGTCAGTTGACAGCACAGGATGGGAAGTTGATGGTAACTGTAATACCAAGAGAGTGGCCGCATGCAAAATGAGGATTTAGAGGCTAATGGGAAGGGGGAAGGCCTTGGCTGTGCTGCTCAGGGCTGCACAGTGCCCGCTGGCCCTTTTTGGCTGCGAGAGGGGTGCAGGATTTTGCCCATCCCAAGGAGCAGCAGCAGCACAGCTGTACATTGCTGTGGCTGCCACACTCGGGGCTCCTGACTCCAATTTCTCCCATAGGCAAACATATGCAAAATGCTCACCTGTGGCATTTTCTGCCCTCTGGGGATGCCATCGCTATAGAAAACATGCAGAGGTGAGGCAACAAATCCCGCATAGCATCCCTCCAAAAACAGAAAGCAGCCCTGTTTGGGGGGCAGGTCAACCTGCCTACTCCCTATCTGTGCACCCAGCTGTGCTGGAGGAGCCGGCGGAGCATCTGGGCCTGGGCACCTCACCGGTCCCCTGCCCCATAGCGAGCACAAGCAAAGCCCCACCCCACAACCAAAGCCGCCTCTCGAGAAATAGAAGGAACTGCAAATGTAATCCGCTGTAAGAATGCCAGGGCGCAGCCTGCTACCTACATGAGGGAAACAATACTGTTGTCCTAAGCACACATATCAACTTGATATACTCTGTAGATGAAATTAAAAAGGATTTTTAAAGGGAAGCATCAGCTCAGACATTCGTAAGACACTGCAGAACTATTAGCAAACACACGAATCAGCCACTGGGTGAAACTGGGAATGGAGAGAAAGAGCAAATCCCCAGCAAAACAAACCTTCCATCTATCCTGGAAACGAACACAGGTACCTACAGCCCACAACAGCCTTTAAAGCGACTCTCCCCACCACCACTTACTACTTATCTGGAAGACCAAGGAAAAAGCTTATGTCCTCCACGGCTCCCCACACTTGTCTCCGATCTCTCTCCAACTACCTGGTGCTATCCTCTGCGCCGGAGCTGGGGAGGATGGAAATACCATAGTGTTTGCAGCAGGGCCGCCTATTCAAAGGGAGGGGGAGTGGTCAGCACCGCACAGGCGGTGGGGAGGCGAGCCCCCTGCGCTCCGCTCTCGCTGGCAGATGTCACACTGTGACCCTCACCATGGGGTGTGAGGTTTATCGAGCCCATTCCCAAAGCTCTGCTGGGCTGCCCCAGTTTTGAGGTGCCTGCTGCCAAAAATTGCTATTTCTTCCTCAGAAGTCCCCTGGGCACTTCTGGGTTTCCTGCTCCTTTGCACACAGCAGGCACCGTGGTGCTTTTGGATGCCCCTCTCTCCCTCAGACATGGGCAGGATCCAGCTGCCAGGCTCCCATTGCCCATTTGCAAACCCTTTGGTGCGCGCCTGCTTTCTTGTACCCGCACAAGGGCTGCGGTAGTCTCCCTTTCTGTAATGTACCATAGTGGGGAGAGCACTCAGGCGGCGCTGGCTCAGCTCTTGCTGCTGGAGGCCCAATGCAGCACCATGGGCTGCTTTACCCCGGAGGGCAGGGGTGTGTGGTGGCTGCAGTGTGCAGGGCTGCAATGTGCAGGGCTGCTAGAAGAGCAGGGGAACACTTTCCCTGAGCATGGAAGGAGATGGGGACAGAAACAAAGGCTGCAGCACGCTAAATCCTAAAATGTGAGATTAAATTCCTCATTCTGTCCAAACAGCTCCGGAGCCCACAGCCCAGCACTACCAGCCCTGGACACAGGAGGATGTGCCCGTCTTGCAAAGCTGCCTTTTCCTCCAGGAGAGGGCTCCAGGCTGGAAATGAGCTGCACTCCAGCACATGTCCCTGCCACGCAGGAGCTGTCAGCCTGCATGAAAGTTTGCAGCATCTCCAGGATAAAACAAAAATGCAGTGTGTGCATCTAAATGCTATGGCTGGAAGGGCACCGGTCATCCCAGGGAAAGAATGAACTCTCCCAGTTCATAACCTGGCATTTTGGTTACCGCCAGCTGAGTGGCTGTTTGAACAGCATAGACTGAAACTGTATTCTATCAGACACATCATTTCTGCCTGCACGGACTTCTGTGGCACCTACTGCTGCCAAATGTCCCACAGAGAAATCAAATGTGCAGAGCTGGGGTGCATGAAGGACCGTCCTGCCCCTCACTTCCCAGCCCAGCAGAACCTGGTTGCTCAAACACATAGTGACAAACAGCCTCCCAAAATCCCCACCCCCCAAAAAACCACCAATATTTATGCTCATAAAAGGTATTAACAAGTCCTTCGAGGACTTTCACTAGCTCCTAAGAGAAGAATGAAGCTCTGTGTCAGCCCTTGCCTTCACTCAGAAGCACACAGCTGTAGGTAGCATGAGTTACCTGGTGAACTCGCAGCTGTAAGGCATGGATCTCTCATGTAGCTATTTTAACTCAGGAAATTATTTACAGGGCTCCATCTTCTCAGGAAGATTTCCAGCCTGCTGGGCTTTGGTACAAAGGCTCGGTCATGTTTGAGCACCAAAGGAGTGGAATGCATCCAGCAATCAATTTTTATCTGGGCAACTCTTCCCAAGGCTGCAGGATAACCCTGCGGGCATCTGTGAGCAAGATGTCTCTCTTTCCCTAGGCTGGATGCTGTGCTCTGCAGCAGAGAGCCTTTCCAATACGGTAATCTATGTATTAATAGCCTCTGCGTTATGGCTGTCCAATCGACTGTGTGTCTGCAAAATGGAGAGGCTTCTGCTTTAAGCCCTTACAAGGCAGCACAGTGCCTGCTGTGTGCAGGTCACCTCGCATAGTGGTGGAGGTACTGCTTGCACGCAGTCACCTGGTTTTGGGGTTACTGCTGCTTCAGCCACCTGAATCCATTGCTTCAGCCAGCAGCAAGAAGTTGGGTTAAATTTAGGGCAGCTCATTCAGCTTATAAAGCCATAGCACATAAAGAAGTAGTTTCCATTCCAGATGGTTTGGATTTTCTTTGTACTCATTAAAAAAAAAAAAAAGATTCATTAGTGTCTAATTAAAACAGCTATTACTGCTTTTACTGAATCTGAAATGTCCCTTGGATGGTTCAAAGGCTGTGCACAGGTTGAATTTAGGGCACACAAATGACCTCTGGGCTCATGGGAGGCGCTGGATGTACGTGTCAGCACACACAGCCACTCTCCCAATAAGCTGAGAAATGCTTATCTCGCGGGGTTAGCATCACTTCAAAGATGGCTGTGAACAGGGACTGTCATGGCTTGAGCCCTGGAGATGGACAATGAGCTCTGCTCACCTGGAAAAATCCATCCCAGCCGGGCTGTCCCGATTACATTGAATGCCATCATCCATGATTCACCCCCCACAGCCCCCGGGTTTCTTGACAGATCCTTTGGACCTGAGGTCCTCCTGAGGATCATAAGCCAAGAGGGGCTGCATGCAATGAACTTCCATATCACTTGTTGGGCCTGTGATCATCATCATCTCTGTACTACAGCAGGAAAACAGAGCAGGAACTGATAAAACAACCCGGAGTGTTGGGGCAGTCTGCTCCCAGCTGGCATCACACGGTGACCCAGCAGCAGGGAGCAATGGTGGGGAGCTGTGGCTTGGGGGGTGACTTCCCCACCCCTCTTTGTGCTGGGACAAAGTGATGTGGCCAGACCAGGGTTCTGCCTGTGCTTATAAATGCTCCAGTGGGTTTGCCCAGGCTACAGCATTCCCTCCTGACCCTCCTGGAACTCCAGATGAAGACACATAGCTGTGCCACAGATGGCCCAGCAGTGGTCCCTTAGGAGCCATGCACATCTGGCCGCCAGGTGCTCAGGCTTTCCGTTGCTGGCTGCCCTCAAACACGAAGCAGAGGCACAGACAGAGCTCATTGCTTCTGGCCCTGCTACACTGTGGTGAGGATCCCACTTACTGCTCCATGGCTGTGGACCACAGATGCTGTGTGCCCTGCCCCAGGCTGGGGGAAATACTTGGTCCCAAAAGCCAGAGAGCAAAGCTTGCTTATCCTTAGGTCAAGCAGGAGCTCAGGTCTGTCATCTTGGATACAAGGAGATGGATACAGGATGTATGGCTTGGGTGGGACACCATGCCTTGCAAAAATTCCCTCAGTCTGCTTTGAGTTTTCATTTTTAGCACGATCTCCCTCTCTACATATGACTATAAATACAGGTATGTATCTATATACGATAAAACCAAAAATAACACCCAGTCCCATCCATCTCTTCATGAGGGAAGAGGAAGTGAGAAATTTCCACTCAGCTCTAAGTGTGATGTGAAGCAACATCTCTAGGGAAGTTGTAGCCATAACACTGCCAGTCTGCGCCCTTCGTATGCAAATGGGCATTTTTTGCCTTGTAAGCACAAAGAAGAATTGCTTTTCTAAGAGCTGACATAGATGTTATCACTGTAACCTCCTTTGAGCAGGTGCCTGTCCCTCTCCCACCATGAAGTGGCACAGCAGGTGGGTGCTCAGGAGCCTCCAAACACCATAACACAAAGATACATCCATTATCAGTAATGGAAATGTTATCTGGAAAATCAGCTGCCATTTGCCAGTTCTCATGTCAAGAATTAGGCTGGGGGCAAAGATTGAGGTTTTTCTTCTCTTTTATCCAATAAAATGTCCCCTGCATTGTGCTGCACCAACATCCAAACCATCAGTAAAGATGCTGGCATCCTTACCAGGCGTGGCAATCATAAGCAGTGGTGCCGTGCATGCACCAATGGAGCCAGCACAGAAGGACGTACATGTCACCAATACTTGTTGCTACAGAAGGAAGAGGGACCAAACAGTAGCAGAAACGTGAGGCTTGGTTTCATGGAAGTGAGTTATTAATGCGTCCTTTACCTCTGTTTGTTTCCCATCTGGTTCCAGGTCAAGGAAAGTTTGTCTGTGACGTTGGGAAGAGATGGGCTCTGAGCACAGCTGTGCCTCTCAGATGTAATTCCTGACCCCCACCAGAAGTGCTGCATTGGGCTCCCTCTGTGCCCTCCATCCCTGCTGGGGACACAGGTGGCACTGCTGGGGGTCTCTGCTGGGGGGGCACCCCGCGCTATGGGAGGAGGACTGCCCAGCCCATACAGGTAGCTGTAATGCACGGTCACTGTGCAGGCTGGTAATGGAGGGGTTATTTATGGCCCTGCTCCGGATCAGTGCTGGGTTCCACATGTGAAGTGAAAGTGGAAGTGTGTGGGTGGGAGGGGAAGCAGCAGCGTCTCATTTATCAGCGAGGCTGAGCAGGTTTCCACCCAGACACGGGCTCTGCATCTCCCGGGGCGTTTCTCCAGCTGCTGCTGGAGCTCATCTGGGCTCCAGAGCCTAGAGCTAGATGCAGGATCCTATTGCACTGTGGTGCAATGAGAAGCATCTCTATGCAATTTGGATGCAGGCAGAGCATCAGCAGCCGGACCACACTCACATCGCTCCATCATCACCTGCAGCAGTGTGTGACCCCGATAGCACGAGCACCTGTCCTGCCGGGAACCAATGGTGCATCAACTTCCCCCACGTTAGCAGATTCAAGAAGGCTCCTCCAGAGGCTGCCCCAGCACATGCAGAGCTCTGTGGAAGCAGGCAGGAGCCCGCTGGTTTTGAGCAGAGCGAGGGGCCGATGGGGAGGGGTCACAGCAGGGTTAGCACAGAGCAGCAAACCATCCTAATTTATGCAAAAAGCAGTCTGGAGAAAATGACATTCCTGATTGTCTGCATATATAATATAGACGATGCTAAATAAAGGAGCCAAAGATGTTGCTATGAATCAGACCTTTATCCTTCTCCCATTCCAGAGTGCAGCCCATGAATTTGGGTGAGTTTGCCTTTTTAATTACTCTGTCTTTCTAATGCAGGCTATTTAGAAACGGCACCAGCAGTGCCCTGTTGGAAATCAAACAGGTCATTCGGGCTACGACTTCTATCTGGTTTTCCACCATCTGAGACAACAAACAAGCCATTAATGTCTGGAAACATTGCTTTGATTTCAAACTGTAGACCACAGCACGGATCACTGTGGTGGTGCCGATGTCACATTTGGGGCCAGCCCACATCCCAGCACCAAATAATCCCTCCCACCCAGGTGCACCTCCCATCTGCTCTGGGTTTGCAGCCCAGGAGATAACACCACTGCCCTGGGAATAGGAGCTATCCTGATTGAAAACTTCCAATGGCAAAAAAAGAGAGGGGTTTGCTTTTGGTCCCAGGCTCGGCTCTGCACTGGGTGAAGGAGGTGACCTCCAGGCTGAGTCACAGAAAACAAACTGTATTAATACACATCTTACGTGCTCTCAACACCTGGTTTCTCCTAATGATGATTCTGCGGCCTCTGCAACCTGTAGGGTCTCTGCGTATCACCCCTAGGAGAACCAGCACTGAAGTCCTCCTGTTCATTATCTGTGAACCTATGGGAAAACTGCACCCCGAAGACACTCCTTGTTCCTGCTTCACAGCTGAGGACCCCATTTTTTTCATTAGTCTTATTTTTTCCATTTTGCCCTCCGTGCCACCATCACACTGTAGGGAGTGTGGGCACAGCTTCTCTCACCCTAACGAGATAGGATGGGAAATTCTCTTTCCCAGTCCTATTCTGGATATCTGTGGGCTGCAGGGACCGTGGGGAAATACAGAGCAATCTGAATCCACCTCTCCCCAAATGTGCTGCATTCACTCCCTCCACCAGCTCCAGACTTTCATGGATGCAGCAAATGGGGGGAATAAAATAAATGCTACAATCAAAGTGTTTAAACCTACGCCTCGCCTATGCCAACACAAACCCTGAATCGGAGGAAACGTCAGGCTAAATATAGATCCCCCAGCAAAATCAGAGGGCTTTTATTTATTTATTTCTTTTTCTCTAGGTTCATGCTGTAAAACATCTGCTGAACAGTTTCCTATAACTGTTTTTGGCTTTTAAATCAAAGAAAGAAGAAACAATGTCCCATTTTGGTAGGGAGAAAAGGAGCTGGGGAAGAATAGACCTTCCTCTCAAAGCAGGATGACAATGAGGATGGAAATAGAAAGGGGGGAGCTCTGGAACATCTTGAGCACAGACGAGAAGTGGGTGGGGGGCAGACCCAGGTACCTCTGCCTGGTTTCCCATCTTGAGGCAGAGCTGCTGAGAGCAGAAAGGAAAATGGAGTTCCATGCTGGGGGGAAGGGAGATAGGGGCAGGGGAACGGGAGCTGCCACATCCACACTGATTCCCACCAGCATGGCCAATCCCTGCCTGCTCCACGAGCTCACCAAGCCCATCCCTTATGGGGTGGTGGGGATGGGGACTGTGCTGTCACACCTTGGGGACCTCCAGGCACAGCAGTGCCTGCACGGAGCCCTTCCTGCCCCGCCGCAGGATGCAATGACGGCACGGCTGGGAAAACTTCAAACCAGCCCCAAACAATCGGAGATTGTCTGCAAGCGCTCTAAAATTGGCTCCTTGGATTAGCACCCGGCTCACCCCAGCCTTTGTCAGGGCAGCGGGTGCAGCATGGTGACGAAGGGCTTAATCTCGCTTCCCATCTGCAGTGCGGGTTGCACTGAGCCCTGCTCGTCCCGCCGTGACCCGCTCCAGACAGAGCTGCCGGGAGCCACTTCCCGCTGCTGGTGATGCTGCATGATCTGTGTGACTCAGGAGCCTCCTTTTTATTCATTTCCCCCTGAAATGTGGCTTGGAAAGGCAAAAGCATTGGGTGAAGCCATTCTTGGGCAGCTCTGATGAAAGGCAGTACAAGAATTGCTCTATAGCACGTGTTGGGCAAGATTGGCTCTTTTTAGGTATATCCCCATTACTGGTGATAGAGACCCCCCCTGTTCCCATTGTGTCTCTGCAGCAATGTGACACAACATTCTGATGCTCTGCAGCCAGCAGAGGTGTTGGCATGCAGTGCTGCAGGGGCTGGGGCTGCTCGGCACCATTCGGTCCCCATTGTGAGGATGCTGTATGCTCCCTACCCAACCCCATGGAGCAAACCCAGGACAAAAAAAGCTCAAAACAAAAACCAGGAGTGGAGAAGTGGCGGGCGAGGGGCTGTGGCACAGCAGCCGGATCCCCAGGAGGAAATAATTGAAACAAGGCTCCAGTTCATGCTGGGGACGGGAGGTGCTGGGGATGTGCTCATGGCGGCCCTGCAAGGGAGGGGGCACCAGAAAATGGTATTTTGGTACAAAACTTCTCTGTTATAGAGCTCCTGGAGTCTGCATGGAAGAGGCTTTGCATTCTGCAGGATTTCGCCCCCAAAACTTGCATAGAAATAAAATGATACTGTATGGGATTACAATGTACCCAGAGCCACTTCTCATGTACATCTCAAATACACCTTCTGGGCAAGAAGTGTGCCTTAACCCTAACACCATGCTTCAAGGCCCATCTATTCTCACAGAGGGGACTGCAGAGCTCAGGGCCAGAAAGCATCCTTCTCTCTGCTCACACCCAACGCCAAGGGGCTCACAAGGGGTGAATGTGCAAAACGCAGCTCCAAAGGGACACGAGGGGCAGTGCAGTCAGTGAGATCCTTTGTCTTTTGGGGAAAATGAGCTCCTGCGTGCATAGGAGAGGGGCAGCAATACTCTCAGCCCCAAAAAGTGCTGGGAAGTGCTGGAGGAATGGGTTCCGGGGTGCACTGGGGCTGCCCATCTCCCCCACACTCAGAGGTACAGCTCCCAGCACGGCGGCTGTGCACAGTGTGTTGATTGCAAGCTTCGCAGCTTGGAAACTTGGAAGGACCGTCTGTTTGCACTCCCTCTCTCCCAGGCTCTTTCATTCATGCTTCCTCTCTCTTTTCCCCTGTGCATTTCTCACTCACGCTCTCATTCATGCTCGCTCGCTCATTCGCATTTTCCTGGCTGTATTTTTAGCTCCCTCGCCATTCAGAGGATGTGAACATTATCCCTGAGTCATGACTTTGTGAGGAAACAGGCGGCCAGGGCTCCCATTACAGCCCGTCAGGGCTCTTATCAGCTGCAGCACAGCCCTGCGGGGCTGGGGCTGCTCTCCCCCTCCTCTGCTCTCCTTTGGCAGTGCTGATAGAGCCCCAGACGCTCTGCGGGGCCACGAGCGGGGCTCAGCCCTCGGCCGCGTCGTGATGCAGAGCTCCACGAGTTAAATGAAGATTGGCAGCCAGGAAATGGGAGTAAACCGTGAAGGGCCAAAGAGCATCCTCAGGGCTGGGGTGGCTGCTGCGAAAATTACAGCCAGCAAAAAGGTGTCTGGCAGCTCTGACACGGAGGGCTGTGGGTGTTATTCCCAGCCCGAGCAAACAAACATGAGGTAATGGCACCTGGGGCTCAGCCCTAAGCTCACTCTGGATGTGGAAATCGCAGAGCCCCGGAGCATTTGGCTCACAGGAACGTCCAGCTTTTGTTGCTGCAGCAGCGCAGAATTACACACGCTCCGTTCCCACACGTGGATGAGGCACTGAGACAAAATCCAGCCCACACGAGGAACGACCACAGCCAATCGTTTGCATGTGCTTTGTTCCCAAATACCAATGATGTTTTGAATAAGATGAATAAAATGTCACCCCACGCGGGCGCTGTGCCTGCACACAGCCCAGGGTCATGCACCCAGCACAGGGACCTGCACACAGCCAACCCCACACTACTCCTGGGTGACCCCGGGGGGCTGGACAGGGTACGTGCACATCACTGCTGTATCTGCACATCATTTTGTGTTGGTTTCCTCGTCACGATGCTCTGAGCTGCTCGTGAGGCTCAGCTTCACCTCTCCATGACATTCAGCTGTTTTCAGCTCACTTCCTCTGACTTTCCCCTCTAACCTTTCTGTTATCTCTTTAATACTCTCTCCTCCCTTTTCCACCCTCCTGCTTATTTTAGCTGCCTCTTCCTGCCTGCACGTGGGGTGCGCCCTGCCCGTCTCCTCCCGTGCCCCGTCTGCAGCAGCTCCATCAGGCAGGGATCAACCTGAGTGGTTCTGTGCCCCTCCTGCCCAGCTCCTGGGTGCAGCTTTGCCCCATTTTCCAAATGCTGGAGCTCAGTCCCTGTTGCACACCCACCCTCCCCAAATCATACAACGGCTGAGTTGCAAGGGACCTTAAACATCAGGGATTTCCAACCCCCAACATCTGTGCACAGCATCAGAAGTGGACGGGTTGGATCTGCTGTTTGCTGTCTGCTGCCTCTACAGCCCCAGGAGACTGTCACATTACTGCACCCCACGCAGATGCAGGGATGCTCTGCAGGATTGGGTCCCGCTGCAGACATCGCCCAGTGCAGGGATGGGGAGAGATGAAAGGCAGCACAGAGCTCAAGAAGCAGCTAAAAAATTCAAGGAAGACAAATCCATTGAGGACCACTAAAGAAACCACTTTGGGCTCAGGAAATCCCAGCACTGTGGTTATCAGTGAGGACAGCAGGGAGGGACCAGGCCCTTTTCTTGTCTTTCCCCTCTGGCTCCCAGTGCGAGCCAGCAGAGCCACTGGTTTGGCTCCTCATGACTGTTTCATTGCACAGCCCTGAGCTGGTGGCTTTCTGGACACAGCCCTGGAGGGGACACTGGGCAGGAAAGGATGCAGGAAGGGAAGCAGGGAGATGTTTCCCTCCCACTTGAACCACTTCAGGGCACCCAGGGAGGTGGCGGTACCCCATCCTTGCAGACACCCAGGGTCAAGGAATGGGGCTCTGAGCACTTGATGGAGAGGGGCTGTCCCTGCTCATTGCAGGCACTGGGACCAGGTGGCCTTTAAGGTCCTTTGCAATGCAAAAGGTTCTGTAATAGTGCAGTTCTAAGCAGGGACACAGATGCTGACACAGGGAGCACTGCACCCACAGGGTTCAACTTCAGACATGGCAGCAGGAGACCCATGGTGCTGCGTGTGCACTAAACAAGGCTGTTTGCAGTCCCAGAGCCAGAACACTCCAACAGTGAAAGACAGGACTTCCTGGGCTGAGCCCCACTGCTAAATAAAACACAAAGGGAAGAGTAATTAGCTGCCATTAATTGTTGTTCAGAGGAGTTTCGCTGAGCTCTCAGGAGATGCCTTATCCATCCCGGCTGCAATGAGGTCCTGTGCAGATAGGGTTTATTTTAAGCAGCTCCGGATATTTCAGCCCCTGTATGATTTGAAAATGACCAAGAATTCTCAAAAGGGAACAGAATAGTTCCAAGCAAAGAACGTGTAAATGATATCAAAATGCTCACAGTGCTTTTGTCTGCACGATGTCTGAGGGAGCATCCAGGATTGGTCCTGCAGTCATTAAAAGGATGCTCTGCCCCAGTCACTTACCTGGGCTCTGGCTTCTGTGTTTCCCCATTAGAGTTTATTCATGCTGATGGCTATTATTTTGTTGGATGATGAATACAGTCCTTTCGGCAAGCCTTGGGACATTGCCTAGAATTACAAGCAATTGAATAACAAGGAGCTGAACACGGAGGCCCTGCTTTTACTCCTATCTCATGGGTTTCATGTGGAAGAGCTTGTGGACTGCAAAAACACTGGGACACCCCAGCTCCATTTGAGCCCCTCCATGGCTGTCCCATGGCCATGGGGCATTACGGAGCTGCAGAGATGGGTAAAACAGGGGGCAGAAATAGGGGGTGGGGGCTGAGCCTTTCTCCAGAGTACCTTTATTTCCCTCCAGCTGTGCTCAGGAGCTCTCAGTTCCCATCTCTGAAGGTGCAAGAAAGGCACCCCTTTTGGACACCCTTTTGTACACTCCTCCCATTCTGAGGCTTTGCAGCATCCCCACAAACACTGAGCAGAGAGCTTTGCTTTTCCCCAGTACGGTGACATGTTATGCTGAACCCCACAGCAAGCTCCCAGCCTGGCATCCCAGTAGTCATTTATTTTTTGTTTGGTTGTTTTCAACTGCAAATCTTTGTAGTTCTCTGTTTTTCTTTTAATTCACAACATCTGCACTGAAGGTGCTGCGTTTTTGAGACATCTTTCCACAAGGGTGGCACTCCATCTGTGTGCAGCACAAAGCACAAGCACACCTCCTGAAGGCAGCCCCCAGCCCTCCAGGGGGCAAAGCAACAGCTCAGGGTCCTCTGCCAAAGGAGGGTCATACGCAAGAAAATCCTTTCTTTGGTAAAAAATCACAGTGCTGCACTAAAGGGAAAAGGAGGTTTGGGGCAATCTGGACACTCAGTTGGGGTGGGTCCCACTCCTCTGCATTATCTCTGCCTCCACTCGCCCCCACTGCGGCATCTGGAGAAGCTCACAGCCCACAGGCTTTTATCTTCACTGCACATCTGTAGGGCAGGGACGGAGGGAACTGACTTTCCAGACAGCCAGGAGCTGAGCTATAGAGGGAGGTCAGGCGGCCTGCTCCAAAACCCGCAGTGCCAGCGTGAGCACTTCCAGTGCCAGAGCACTGGGGTGTGCGTGGAGACCCTGCCCAAAACAACACATTGCCTTGGCCAGGTCCATGCTGGGCACCCCGAATGTATCAGGGCATCAAGGACATGTGCTCTGGTGTGTCCCTAATGCAGTCATCATGCATTCTTCTCTTTCTTCCTTCCTTTCTTCTTTCCTTCTTTCTGCTTGGGCAATGAAACAAAACATTTTCACCATTTCAATGCCACCGTTTAGTTCTCATCTATTAGCACATGGCTGCAGTGTCCGGCTGGCAGCGTTATGAGGTAATCATTTAAATGGAAAATAGGGTAAGATGTCGAGTCATCTACTTGCTAAGGGAGAAGCTTGTTTTCGTGTGGGTCTGAGTGCTTGAAGGCTGCTTCTAAACTGCCATCAGGAGCCTTCCCTTGAAGGGCTGCACTACCTGAACCAGCAGCTGAGTGCAGCAAGTGCACTGTGGTGCAGCTCACCGCCAAAGCCTCACACACGTTTCCAGGCACTTTGCAGCATTCCTTCTTCCTTTCCTTTCCTTTCCTTTCCTTTCCTTTCCTTTCCTTTCCTTTCCTTTCCTTTCCTTTCCTTTCCTTTCCTTTCCTTTCCTTTCCTTTCCTTTCCTTTCCTTTCCTTTCCTTTCCTTTCCTTTCCTTTCCTTTCCTTTCCTTTCCTTTCCTTTCCTTTCCTTTCCTTTCCTTTCCTTTCCTTTCCTTTCCTTTCCTTTCCTTTCCTTTCCTTTCCTTTCCTTTCCTTTCCTTTCCTTTCCTTTCCTTTCCTTTCCTTTCCTTTCCTTTCCTTTCCTTTCCTTTCCTTTCCTTTCCTTTCCTTTCCTTTCCTTTCCTTTCCTTTCCTTTCCTTTCCTTTCCTTTCCTTTCCTTTCCTTTCCTTTCCTTTCCTTTCCTTTCCTTTCCTTTCCTTTCCTTTCCTTTCCTTTCCTTTCCTTTCCTTTCCTTTCCTTTCCTTTCCTTTCCTTTCCATTTTTTTGCTGTCCATCCTTTCTTCCTTTCTATTTTGCTCTGATCCCCTCCTCTCCCCTGAGCGCCTGGAGCTGCCGGGCAGCCCCGAGCTGAGGCATCTCTGGGAGCCGCCTGCTGCCTCTACTCGGCACTGCAGACAGCACTGCCCCACGCACTCGTGTCGCTGAGCCCCAGCGAAGGGCGATGCAAAGCTGCCGTGCTCTGCATCACAAGGCCACGAGATCACAAAGCCCAGCAGGTGCAGACAGGCTTGAGATGCAGCCCTCCTCCGTCCCCTGCTCTCCTTCAGGGAGGCAAAAGTCACAGGGTAGAGCGCCTTTTTCCTATTAAATCAGCTGGAAAACTTGCACAAGTGTTGCAAGCTCATAAACTCTCCTTTGGCATTCACTCTTTTCAGTTCACCTTTGTAACATCTGAAGCACAGTATCACTGTTAGCAGATCCAGATTATGCTTTTCACCTTAATTTCGCACCCAGTGGGTTCATCCAGCTCTGGCTTTGCTGCCTGTCTGCCCCATTCATCTCCTGAGCACTGAAAAGAGACGGAGCCAAAACCTCTGAGCCCCACTGCTTTGGGCTGCTCGGCTCACAGGGTCAGAGGTGTTTTGGTGCAGAGCATAAAAGGAGCTCAGCAGTGCCCCAGCACCTGGGTTAGGGCAGGTGTGGGGTGACCACAGTGGGGCTGTGGCTGAGACAAAGCCTCCCAACACTGTGACACCACTGGCTGCACCCAGCTCACCCTGAGTCATTCCTGAACCTGACCCTGCCTGCCTGCCCTCCTGTTCTAACTGGTGAAGCCTCAGTTTCCTTATTGTTCTACTGCAGCAGACTGTGGCAAGCCAAGGAGCTGAGCCAGACACACGGCAGCACTGGGGGGGATGCCCAGCATCGCCATGTGGTGATCCCTCAGCAGCAGAGCTGGGTGCCCAACCTCAGCAGCCTGCACAGTCTGTGCCAGAGCAGTTCTGCACCTGGCATCTCTGTGTGGTGTGTGGGGGATGGTCCTTCCAACAGCAGTCACCTCCCTGAGCTGAGTTGCACCCCACAGAACCCAGACACTGCATTGCCCTCCCTGCTGCCTCCAGGCTCTTCTCTCATCTTAAGCCTGGAGAGAAGAGGACGTACTGGAAAATGGCTTCAGGTACCAGTGGAAGTGAAGCTGTGGGTACTGGGAGCCTCCCAGACAGTTCAGAGGCTTTCCCATACCCTGGAGTGCTTTTGTTTGAAAGGCACGTGAAGAGTCCCACACTTTGGCTGCAGATCTGAACTTTCATAGATCTTAAAGCCAGAAAGGACCATAGATTATCCAGGCTGACTTCCTGTCTAACACAGGCCATATGAGTCCATCCCCTTATTCCTACAGTGAGCCCAATAATTTCTCTTTGGCTATACATCTCTTCCAAAAAGGCATCCGGTCTTGATTTAAAGACTTCAAGAGATGGAGAATCCATCACTTCCCGTGGCAGCTTGTGCCAATGGTTATTTCTAATAAAGGAGGAAACTATTTAGAGCTCGGCTTACATCTCAGAAGCCTCTCTGGGTAAAGAAGTGCTCAGCAGCTGTCTCCCTGGTAAAACAAAAGCACAAAGCAGATGCATCTTGCCCCAAAAGTGCCTCTGCTCTTTCCTCCTACTGTAGTTGGTCTATCTTGTGTTGACCTTTCCTCTACAAGCATCGTCTTCTGTATCCCACCACGGCTGTGAGAGTTTTGCTTCAGCAAACCTGTCCCTTCATTGTAAGTTGGTTATCTTTCTCAGAAGCAACCCAGCATGTTTTGCAAATGCACGCATTTCACAACCCTCGGAGCGTTCAGCTGCCACCAGCTGTGACACGAGGTGATGTTATGCTGAAAACATCTCTGTGCCTTGGGGTACCTTCCTGTCCTCCTGTCCCTAAGGCACAGAGCCACAGGAGCAGGAAGGAGATGGCTGCTCACACACTGCCAGGTTACTGGGACAGCTCTATGGACACTTGTCCCTGTGACATAATGTATGTGACCACCTTGGAGGCAGAACATGTGTCCACTTGTGCTCCTGGCTTATCCTCACTGCTGGACGCCCATCACAGCTGGATGGAGATGCTCTTGGACTCATTCTTGGGTAGATTCTGCTGACACCCAAAAGCTTTTACCCATGGACAAACCATTTTCTATCTCTCCATTTCTCCCCCGGTGCCATCAGACTGTGCAGGAGTGTGCAAAACCAGATGTCTCTGTAAGCCCTTTTACTGAGTTATGTGGAGCATCTCAGGCAGCATCGCAGCACAGGGAAAAGTGGTGCTGGGAGAGCAGTGGAGGAGCAGGAGGGAGGGAGGGAACTGCTCTGCAGCTCTTGACAATTTAATGCGCTGAGATAAAACCTTGTGCTTCTATAGGAGGGCTGTGAAGCCGCTTAGTGAAGAGATTTGGCACCCACTGAGTACCTGTATGAATCAACCTTAAACTGCCCCAGTGGGAACTCGCTTGCTCGTACAGCTGAAATAACCCTTCCTTTGCCAGATTAGGTTTCCCAGTATTGCAACAGAGCTCAGCTGGTACTCCACCTGGCAAGAAGAGTTCAAGCAGACCTGAGCCAAATCCACAGATATTTTAACTCCCACAATATATCTGTGCTATATATGCTGGCAGAAGTAGGGAGGGCGGGGAGGGAGGGGAGAGGGAGTGGGTGCAGCAGGATTTCCACGTCCACAAAGGTGCCCAATTTCTCTCTCTGCTTTTCAGAATTTCCTCTCCAACCACCGGACCTGGAGGAGCAGGGAATTGATGGCACAGAGCAGCCCTGGCCCCGGCGGCCGTGCTATTTCCCAGGCAGCCAGCAGGTGCCAGCAGCTCAGAGCGTTACAGCCGCGCGATGCGGGCTCGGTAGGGGCTGAGTGCCCAACGAGCAGTCTGTGTGATGGAGGGGGAGGACGAGAAGGGAGGAAGAAAGCAACTTCGTGGGGAGGGAGAGATCGTTGCTGCTTCCTGCAGCTTCCCCTCTGACTCTGGGGCAGCTTTCAGTGATTAATCCGCTGCTACCCAGTGCTGCTGTGCATTGGCACAGGAAGGACACCTGCTCCCTCCGACAGCTCCAGCTGGGCTGACACTGCCCATTTTTGCCCTTAAAAGAAACATCGTTCTTCTCCAGGGCCATGCAAACACTGCTGTTGGAGCTCTTCATCAGCATCTGCAGCACTTTGCAGGAGGAGATTTCCTTCTCACTTCCCCAAAATGGCAGAGAGAAAAGACGAGACACTTCTCCATTTTCTGTGTCAGTTACCAGGGGACGTTCCCCAGCCAACCCTGGGGAGCTCACAGCTCTTTCAGTTCTGTTGGTGCCCATCTGACCACTGCCTTCATCCCAGCATCAGGAAAACGACTGTTGGGACCCAGACCTACCTGGACCATGCAGGACAGATGACCGTACACAAAGAAGGAGAAGCTCTTGGGTCTTCTCCAGCTCAGCTGTGTTTTTCCCTCTCCTCAAAAGACAGACAAGAAATACAGCTTCTCCATCATGCTGATAACCTTCTGACCCCTTGCTATCTCACCAGCAAGCTTTTGGTAATTCCTTTAATCCCCACTACATCCCGACACCCAGGTAGGCACTAACATTGCCCATCCCTCTGCACGGCAGGGCTGGCACACCCAGGACATGGGACACAGCAGCCAGTGATGCAGGGCACCCTCTTGGCTTCAACCTGGAGGTCTCTAAAATAAGAGCTGTCATTCTTGGATCTCAGCCCTCTTTCTCTAGCCACACCTCTGGAGATGGAGAGATGGGAGAATCATCACATTTGTTTTCATTATAATTCCTTCTTGGCTCTTTTTGTGGACCTTCTTCTCTATGCTGAGAGGTAAAGATAACTTATGTAATATGGCAAAAACACAAAACCCCTTTTGGAGCCAGGTAGGACAGGGCAGCCAGCTGCTTTGGAGCTTTATCATTAAGACCACAACAAGAGGACACTTTTGCTTGAGAATTTGCCTCTGCAGTCACAGAGCTGCAGATCTGTATTGATGTCAGCAGAGCAACCTCAATTTTCACAAACCAAAGCCCAGGCCAATGACTTCTGTACCTTGAAATAATGTTTTACACTCTCAGGTCTCCCAGCACGCTGCTCTCTGTGGCTCCACAGAGGTGTTGGACAAATTTCCTGTCTCACTTGTAGAGCAACGAGCCACAGCTTTATCAGCAAGTGCTCCTCGAGACAGACCCCGCTCCCAGACAACGCTGTCTCCATAAAAAGAGAGCTGTGAAAACGACGCTATAGAGTAATTACTTTCCTGCTCACCGCAGGCCGGCAGTTCAAAACCACAGCTGGAGAGCTGACAGACGGGGGATGCTCATAAATGCAGCTTGTCCAGAACGCGTGCACGGCTTTTCTCCCCCCACACACATCTCAAATGAGCTTCTTTGTTAAAAAAAGTGGAAAAAACAAATGTTTCTTCTTAGGACAGCAATACTATTTTTTTCTTTGGTAAAAAAGCTCTATTCTTGAAATGACCAAAAAGTATTGATTTTCCTACTAATATTTCTGTTCTACAGTTGAGGAAAGCCCGCAAACTTTTCACTTAGAGGATAAAACAGTGTTTTATCATTAACTTTCCTCAGGGAAAGCTTGCAGCCGGAACATCTCCATGATGGCACATAAAGCATGTTATAGACACACTTTCCCTGGGTCACAAAGCAAAGCCAAACCTCCGACCCAGCCCTGCAGGTTATGCATCTCCTCCTGGAGCACACCTTGACACTGCATTTCCTGGCACTGGGAAATGTTGGAGGTTGCCCATTTTAACTTGGACCACAGGAGGAGAGCCAGGGGATGGCATGCAGCCAGCTGTGCTCCAACACAGGATGCCACTGGAACCAGCAGTAGAAGTGTTGAAACATCTGAGCTTTGCAGCAAAAAAGACGTGACAGAGACATCCCTGCTTCCTTTGCTGCTGCTTTGTCACTAACATGTTGCAGAAGAGCCAAAAAAGAAACATGTTGCCACCAGATGTTTAGAACATCTGGTCAGACCAATAAAGCAAAAATAACAACAAAAAATAACTGGGGGGGGGGGGGGGGGGGGGGTGCAGAGGAAGGAAAGGAGTTGCCTTCGTGGAGCCTGAAGGTTGCAGCTTTCTTTTTGACGTGACAAGGTGGAACTTAGCATAAGGTGTGAGCAGCATCTCCAAGGAGAGCACTCACATCCCTGCTCACCAAGCCTGTGGGATTTGGATCCCCACATCCCAAGGGCAGCCCCATACAGATCTGCTGCCCTCCTGCTGTCTGGGTGTCTCGGATGGACGTTTATGGCCTGTTTCATCTGCACATGACATAATCTGTATTGTATTTATAGCATCCCTGGGTGGTAAGGAAGTGTTCTCATCTCCATTCTGCATACTCATCCCGAAGTGCAAACAAGCACTGCAGTGAGCTGTGGTCGGGATCCATGGAGGTGAAATTAGGGAAGTGCCAGCAGAAGCAGAAGTGCTCTGGGTTACAGCAGGGCCCCGAGCTGGTGTAATCCTGCATGGGGACATCCTGCCCTCAGCTCAGGGCTGTTTGCTTTCTGCTCCTGTTGACCTTGAAGCAGGGCTTACAGACAGTGCTCCTGTCCACCTGTGGCACTGGTGGATGGCCACTGGTTTAAACTTAAATGTCAGTTCCTCTGAGCCTAAATCCATTCAAAAACCTCCAACTTTTCCCCAGCCTGACTTCGCATGTTGATGCAAGGACACCAGAGCCCAACCTGACCGGTGCACAGGTGCTCACTGCAGCACTGGCCACACAAAGGGCTCAACACTGCACAGTTTTCATGCCAATGGATACAGCTGCTTAAATAAAGTCCAATAATCACAGCCTGAAGGTGGTGACTAGGTCTGGATTGTTTTGTGTGACATTTGTACCTTGATGGAACTTCCAGATCTTCTCGTCTGCACACAGAACTGTGATGCCGGGGTAGTATGTCTGCACTGGTGTGAGCTTTGGTTCTCACCTGATGATCCTGCTCAGATCATCTGTCCTTGCTCTGTCCCACCAAGCATGTGATGTCTGCCTCAGTCCCACTGGGGTTCAGGGATCCCTGCAAGCACAGGACAGCGTGCCACCAGAGGGCACCTCCTCCTCCCAGACACGCTGTGGTAGGTTGCACATACATAAATATATACGTGTATGTATATATATATATATATATGTAACATCTGAAGCCAGGAAGAATGAATCACTTGGCAGAGGTGGAGCTCTGCGTTGGTGACAGGCGCTGACTTGCGAGCAGCTCTCCTGGTGAGACCAGGAACTGGCAGTGCAAAGGCAAACATTGCTGGCGGTGGCCGGCTGGTGGATGGATGGAGCCACAGGCTGAGTGCTGACCTCAGTAGGCAATAGAAAGGCAAAGCAATGTGACTTCCAAGCTAAATAAAGACAGAGATTCTACTCTGCCTTCAAACACCCTCTGCTTACGCTCATTTCTCCGCAGCCATTTAAAAAAGGCTGTACAGCAGCAGAACTGATTTACTCAACTATCAACCCTGGTTTGTGCTCTAACCTTTGCATCACATCATTGCCCTGGAGCAAAGGGTTGAGCAAAATGCATGAAGAAAGTGAGAGCTTTAAAGCTCAGAGTGCAAAACCTGTTTTCCATTCACAAACAATACTTCTTTCTCTGGGCAAAGCTGTCCTGCCTCCGGTCAGCATGGGAAACTTCAGCATCTTTCTCCTTTCTGCCGAGGTTGCTTGCCTCCAACTGGTCCATCTCATGTTGCTCAGTGGAAAATACCATGATGTACATCTTTCCTTGGCAATTTGGAGAGGCATCAGGGCAGTGCATAATCTAAAGCCTTGAAAAGTGAAAATCTTTCTGTGTCTTGTGATACTACCATGAATGTAAGAATGATTCTGACTAACACAGTGAACAGCAAGGTCTTGCCTTGATCAAACTATTCACTTGTCTTTCCATATGCCACCAAATGAAGCAGCTCTTTCTGGGTGACTTTGTATTTTCTTCAATACAAAGAAAAATGCAACTAATTACAGAAGAACTGGTGCATGGAGAGGAGCCCAAATGTTTTACCTCAACAGGTGAATGTAGCAGAGAAAAAGTGCATGAATGGTGTAGGGTAATGGAAAAACAAAAGTGCTGTAATCTTGGGAAAATCTGGGGTTTAAAGTATTTCAGGCAGCCCCAGATTAGGAGCAAGGGGATGCTTTTTGCCCAAAGTTCTGCTGTTTCAAATGTTGCAATCATTCACACCAACTCAGCTGGAAGCTATGGCCGTTTTACTGATGCAGAAGAGGAACGAGGACATCCAGGCTCATGGGGTGGTTGCAATTATCACTTTCCAAATCAGGCAGCAATCACAGAATGCAGCACATGGGACTGTGTTGAGCTGGGAGCCACTCCTTGGGCACACACACCACTCAAAGTACACAGTCACCTCACGGTGGTCAACACAACTCATGACTCCACCTGTACCCAGGCTCTCCAGAGAGCCCCAACATCAGTGGTCTGGCTGTTACTTTAGCAGTATATTAAGTAATAGGAATAATTTGCCCTCCTCCAGCTACTCAGCTTGTGACGTGGCTGCCTGCCCAGAGACAACGTTCCTGTTGGATGAGGAGGTGTTTTGGATGGCGAGCTTTCTAGGGCAAGGCTCGTCTTTCTCAGGTGTTTAGGAGACACACAGAGTGCTGGAAACTTTAATAAGCATCACAGTAAATCCTCAGAGGATCTGATCTTCTTCCAGGACAAAATCTGGGGCACGGCTTTGGAGAGGAATGGAAAGAATTCTCCCCCTCAGAGGAAAACCACGGCATTTCACAGTGTCACCTTTTCCTGAGGAGAAACAGCAGCTTTCCACTTGCCGGAGAGCTGCAGGGTGGAAGGCAGGATGGCGATGGTTTCCTTTGCAGACCCATTAATCTGCACGTGTGCTGGAGAGGGACGGCCGCCACGTTGCTTTGCAGCCTGCTCATGCAAAATTTCATGCTGGTGAATGTAAATCTCCACCCTGGCTGACATCACAGCTGTCTCTATAATTCCCAGGCATCTGGGCAGGAAACATACATGCTCCACTCCACTCAGTGCCCAGGCACAGCCTGTGCATCTCCGTCTCATCCCTCATCCTGGTGCTTGTGGAATGCACTGATACTGAAGATGCTTTAGCAACAAGCATGCATTTGGCAAACTTTATATACCGTAGCACTTTCTAGCTTCCATATGTAAAAATAGACCAAGTTTCCTATTGCAACTCTCCTCTGATGCCTGTGTCTTGATTGTCTGGAAGTCAACAGCAAATGTTGCAGTGAGAGTGGGATGAGGAGCAGTGATGAGATGGAAAAGGAGAGAGAGAAATGTGTCTGAGTCCCTGTCTCCTCTAAGGAGCTGTTAGCAGGGCTTTTCAGACACATGGAAATGTCCAAAGGTTTTGCAATTCAAAATTTCTGCTGAAAAAGAGTGGGGAAACTGAGGCATGAGGTATTTTGGTGTACCTCTGGCAGAGATAGATGTCCTGATTGCCAGGAAACATCTGCATAGTGTAGGGAGGAACCAGTCAAAGAAAGAGACTTGGGGTAAAGATAGTTTTTTCAGATATTTTTGCCCTGAAATCTGGGTCTCAGCTCTACTGAAGACAGTGGCTGCTGTGCCATCCATCCTGGTAGGATCACACTTGCGAGAATTGGCCAGTGAAAAATGGATTCTGGCTTAAATGAAGCGATCTTATCTTTGGCCTCTCTTCCTCTCCCTGAGGGGAAAATGAATGAGCGTGGCTGCCTGGCTTACCTTCCATTTCCCTCAGTGGTTACGGGTGGTTGGGCCCTATGAATCAAAGTGTCGCAGAAGGAGCCAGGAAATAGGCCAGGATGGAGAACAGGAGCTGAAACCACTCTACCACGAAGGGTGTAAGCAAAGGAGAGTCCCGAAAGGCCTTCTCTGCCTTCAGCCAGGGATGTGGGTGGTGTTTTGGCAGCTTCCCAAGATTTAAGATTTTTGCCATGTATTTTCGGTTTTCTGAGAGATTAACCATAAACCCTGGGTGTTTGCAGCTGCCATCTGCTTCCATTGCAACTTTGTTGGCAGCATGTAAACATGAAGGAGATTAAGGATTTTGACTGAGGTCAAAGACAGCAGCGTGTGGAGTTGAGAGAGTGTGATGGAATGAAGAATGTGAATGAGTTTGTTCAACAAATAGGAGAAAAATTTCCACTTTCTTCCCTCCTACAATAAACTCATGTGATCCTTCAGCCAACCCCTGCATGTCAGACCTGTGTGTGGTTTCTGTGGGAAAGGACCAATGCAGTTTGGCTCTGCTGGCTTGCTTTAGCCTTTTTCAGCAGAAGGCCAGGCTTGACACAAGCCAGCTCTCTGCCTTCACATCCTTCTCTATCTTCAATATTACACAGCCCTTGTTGCCATAGCATCTGAACGTACTTATCTCCACAATGACCCTATGAATGGAGCGCTGCTATTATCTCTATTTTGCAGATGTGGAACCAAAACACAGCAAAAATGAACGACAGGACTGCAAAGTACATGGACTCTTAAACTGCTTATGACAAAGCACATTAGTACTTAATTCCAATGCCTTTCCTGGGACCAGAGAGTTTTGTAAGCCCTTCTAGAACCCATTTATGTCAATAGGTACAGACACTGTTTTACATTTGACTTGCAGCAAGTCAAACAGCTGCCTTCATGGAGCAATTGGTCACCAGGCGAATCAGCAGCTCATCCTCCTCCCTCGGACCCTAATGCTTCATTAGAGCCTCTCTGATCTCAGGAAATGAGTTGAGTTTTCCAACTGAGGCATGCCTGGGCCACTGATAAAGAAGGCATCAATGGGCAGCTCAACTTCTTTCCTTCATATGCCTGGCAATTTCTCCCTGCTTCTGGTTTGGTATATCTGCAAAATACATCTTTTGCAGAGGCGGCTGTTCTGCAAGATGCTGTAAAAATGTGGGTGTTTCCTGCACATGCACCTTCCAGCTGTGTGCAGGGTGCAGGATCAGCCCCTCATATTTCACTACATTGGTTGTACCCCTGCTGCACCCCAGGTTCTTGAGCAATGTGTGCCAGAGACTCCAACTTTATCACAAAAAAAGGCTCTGAATCTTGCACCCAGCGGAGTCAGCAGCAGGTTTTATTGACTTCAGCACCATCATAAATTTACATAGTGCTTTCCATGCAGGGATCACAACTCTTTATCATTCCCTTCAGGCCCTGGCTGCCGCGAAGCCGCCGTCATTATCTGATCCATGGAAGTTGGGATATCTTTGGTACCTCGAAGATCAAAAGGAAATTTTGCACGGTTCAGAGAGAAGCATTCTGGGGCTGCTGGATGTGCTTACTGTGAGCAGATTTCTCTTCCTGTAGGAGCCAGTGGGAGCTTTGTCACCAGGATCAAAACCCGTTCAAGAAAGCTTTGTGCGTTAACCGCAGCAATCCAGCCAAAGGGACCATCCCTGCCTCCTACAGAAACAGTTGAATTAAAGTGTTTATAGCCACATCGCTCCAGAGGTTTTCTTCACCCCAAGCATTTTACCAGCACTGGTGTATCCAGCTAACCCACAGCACCGCCAGCACAGAGCTGCTCCTGCTATGCAGTGTAGCTGTGCAATACAAGCACAACATGAGCAAAGTCAGCTGCACTTGTGAATGTACATTTTTTCCCTATAATATCACAGTAGTGTTATTCTGTCAGCTGAGTTCTGCTGGGCAGGATTCACACTGCTTCACAGGTATCGATAGCATTGTGCTTAACATCTGCCATTAGACCTTGCCTCCTCTTGGTCTGGGAGGTGAAATAAGTTAGATCTGCTGATGTGAGCAGTGGCTCCTATGCACAAGTGACAATACATCATCTGGTGCTGCTGGGATATATGTGACAATTTTCATGCATGCAGGAGAGGAAAAATAATGATTTCCTACCATTTTGCTGTTCCTTTTTGGGCAATGAGTATGAGTGGGATTGTTACCAGTTTGGTGAATAAGTCACACCAGTATCAGGGTAGCTCAGCAAAGCTTCTCTCACGTTGACAAAACCTGCAGCCCTTCCCCATGGCTTCAGCAACTTCCCTCTGAGTGTCACTCTGGCAAAACTTGGCCTTAGGGAGCCTAGAAGGAGATGGTCATCCAAGCACTTCGTTGTGGAAACACCACCTTCCCCTTGGGAATGGTCCAGTGTTTAGGAACAGGCAGGATAACAGGAGCACATGGTTGACAAGCGCCTGTTGCACTGGAACCTCCACTGAACTTCCTTCATCAATCTCCATCAATCCTCCATCTCATAAAACCCAATTTGGTTTCCAAAACAGCTCCCTTCCTCTTCTTCCCTCTCTCGCTGCCCCCCCAGCACACACATGCACGTTTCCTTTTCCTTAAGCAAACAATTTTCAGATTTAAAAGTGAATTCTCAGTGGAGGCTGGAAAAAGACAATGTCGCCTCTCTCCTTATCTCCTGCTATCTGCTGCTGCTTGTACTCACAACAAGCTGTGAGTCTAGATTGGGTTTACAGTAGATTTCAAGTGTTTATGAGCCACAGGAGGGAGAGAGAGGAGGGAAATCTGGTGGGTGAGATAAGTCCAGGAAATAGTGCTGGTGACTGGAGCAGAATCAACAAGTTGAGTGAGCAACCGGACACCTCTAAAGACCCAAGGATGAGTGACTCTGTGTCACAATTTCAGTTCCTGCAGCAAACAGGAGCACTTAAAGGGGATTCGCTTGTAATTGTTCAGGGGGGTTCATGCCAGGGATGGAGAAGGGAAACAACTTGATCTCTTTATAGACTCAGAATATTTTCCAATTAGGAGCACAAATTTATATTCCTAGATCCATAGCTTGGCTCCTAAAATAACTGCTTGATTTTCATGGATTGCAGAGCACATGCTGGTTTCAACAGCAGCTCGCGGGTCACTCTATCACACTACAAAGTTTTATAATGTGTTGGGTAAATCTAGAAGCTCTCTGGGCCTGGAGCATCATCTGGTCTTTGTCCATATGCCACCTAGAGCAATGTGGCCTGGTACCAACAGGACGAGGTAGTAGCTGTTCATATGGTCGATAGGATATTTTTATAATCACCTTTTATCCTCATGTGGACAAGGTTTGTGATAGTAACTGGAAAAGTGTGTAGGTTTCATCTGCAATGTATTTCAAAGACAAAAATATCTGGGTTGGTTTTATCAGAGAATAGTAATTCACATTGTTCTAGACAGCTCAAAAAGCTATCTCTAAGTATGGCTGCTAAGTAAAGAAAAAAAGAAAAAGTGAAGTTACATAGTCTTCCCCTCAAAGCCCGACTAGAAGATGTCTCCATGCTCTGAAGGTTATTTCTAAGCTGGAAAAATATTGTAAACCATGTCCTTCAGGAGAGATGGCCTTTTTTTTTTTTTTTTTTTTTTTTTTTTTAAACCTTAAAATCTGTAATTTATTACATACTTTTCATGTCTTAGCTACTGAGTGGGAAACACGAGCTGATGTTTCTGTAAAACAGAAGAAAGGACTCAGGAAATGTTTCTCCCTGTTGTCACAATGCACATCTAAGTAACTCACACCAACTGCCCAGCACAGGAAACAAATCTAACCATCACTGCCCCCTGAAATGGTCAGGCCAGGTCTGAGTGTCACGGCTTCTACTCTTTGATAAGCTGCATAAACAAGAAGTTGGTGCCAGGACACCAGCACAGGATGTGGCTCAAAGAAAAACCTTGTCAGGGCAGTGCAGAAGGCCATTTCTATAATTATTTACTTTGTATTTCCTCTAATATGTGCTTGATTCTGATCTCAGGGACACCAGTGTACACCCAAAGTAATTCCAGTGAACTGGCTTTGGATTCAGAAGACTGTAGCTGAGACTAATCTCACCTATATAAGAGCTGCAAGTTCCTTTGCAAGAATTAATCTCCTTTGACTTTTGGAGACCACAGTGACATGGATTTCTGACAGTTACCAGGTGTAGAAAAACCTGGATCATCACAGATTTTGTACAGGCCTAGCTCTTTTATTTGTTTGTTTTTATCATATACCGGAGCAGCCTTTCATTTGGGACTATTATTCTGTAGTTAATCTATTCAGCATCTTCAGTTTGCCTCCCCCTGTTATCATAGTCCCAGCACACATCTGACTGCAGCAGTGAGCTGACATCTCTAGAAGTTTGTGTGCTCCAGACACCAGAGACTAACCAGTGCTCCAGGTAGTGTCCCTGGTCCAGGCACCTCTAATCATAATTTTCAATGCTCTTAACCATTCATACAAAAGCAGACCAGTCCTTTCCTTCTCCTTCACACAGATTCCTTTTTCACCTGCACACCTTCCCCTGTGAATCTCCTTCAAACCCCTGTTCCATCCCTCCCACACTATTGTTATCTGGGGCAAATTTGCTTTTCTTCCATCTCCTTTCCTTGAACAGGGAAGAACATTACTTTCTTCTTATCTGAGACAATCTCTGTCCCAGAAACCTCAGATCAAACCAAAGCCTGTTGAGCTCAGCACTTTCCATTGTCTTTGTTCTGGTAGGGATGTCCTGGAGTCCCCCCAACCAATGGGGATATGCACTGACATTAATCCATTCACAACACAGCAAATGCTCACAGCAAGCACTTCATAATATTAAGCAGAGATTTCCCAAATCATCACTCCTTTCCATATGGGAATAGTTATTTTCACATAAAGCACCTTTATACCAAAAGAGCTGCAGCCATGCTCAGGAGGAGCGGGCACTGAAATGCTTTAATTTGACTGGTGTACTCCAAGCTGTCTGATGATAGTGCGTAGACAAGGCCCAAGGTATAAGAACTCTTCAAGGGAAAACCTTTTGTGGAAAGGGCTGTAAAACACTGTTTTACTGTGTTGTTCTAAATTTCCTTTTTATTTTATGGTTCATCTAATTCGAAGAGAAACCTTCTCTGTAGAGAAGTGGAATGGGAAACATGCCTCCATGTCAAAACATTTGGAATCACGTCAAGCTCCTGTTTTAGCCATTTATTTTTCTTTAATTCTTCCCCCCACCCCCCTTTTTTTTTTCATGCATTCAGCTGTTTGCACTGCTTTTTGGTGGAGCTGACTCCTTGCTCTCTTCACTCCTGCTCCCCTCTTTTACCATCCCCATTGGCCCAAATATGAGGCGAGATGTTCTAAGAAATCAAGCTCTGAAAAGAAAGAACTGACACATCTGCATGTTTGTTTGCTTTTCTGCAGACACCAGAGCAGACGGAGGCCCTTTAGAGCTCCACATGTGTCCTCACAGCTGCCTAGCCTCGCCTGTGCAGCAGCTACTCCAGGAGCTATGGCCAAAATTAACCGGGGAGGTTCTCGGCGAGCTGCAGAATCCCACTAGCCCCGTGCAAGCTTCAAGAGCTTGACAGGGAGCAAGACGGAGGTGTGAAACAGACAAGGTGGGAGCAGAGGGGTTGGGGTGGAAAGTGGGAAATTATGGAAATGCAGCACAGTGCTTCCATGGTTGCATGGCGGCCATGTCCTGAGGCGCGAGGAGACTTGTGCTTCCCATTGGCTGCTTGTGGCCTGGGCCCGCCCTCTGGTGGAGAACAGCCAATCACGTGTACCACCGCCAAGGGCGGGAAGGCTTCCCGCCGCTCTGCCGCCATTTTGTGTGATGGCTGCGGAGCCCCCGTCATGGTCCCGCTTGCTCTCCCTTGACTCTCCAGAGGTCACAGGGACCTCACAGCACAGACCTCCCTCCTCTCAGGGGTCACAGCTCTCCCCAGCAGGTCTCCTTGTCCCTCAGCAAGCTTGAAGACATCCCAGCTGTGTGAAAAAAAAGAGGCTCCGGGCACCACCTGACGCTGTGGCCTTCACCCCAGATACACCTGCAGCATTTGCCTCAGGTATTCCTGCCTCAAAAGCAATTTCAGTATGACCAGTCTGTATCTGAAGACCTTGTGTTGGGTGTAGGATAGATGGCAGCCCATCACAGCTTGCTTAGGTACACCTCTGCAGAGACAGCTTTGGCTGGCTGGTATTTGGTCACTTTATGAACCCAGAAGGACCTGAATGCAAAAATTGCAGCAATAAAAACATCACACAGCTCACATCTACAGTCACAAAGTCTCAGCAAAGCTGAGGCTCCACACAAGGGCTGCTGGGGATCAGCCAGGAGGATCAGAGCCTGCGTGGCATAACAGTTTTGCAAAGATCTCTGTCCCACTTTCTGACATCAAGATGCTTTCCTGTGCCTTAAGGTCATACCACCTAGTTCTTAAACTCTCCTTCCTGTCCTTTTGTCTATTAATCTGTATTGAGGTCAGGAAACATTTTTTGTTATAACATTTATATACCCCTTAACCTATCTGCAGGAAAGTAGCTCTAAGGTCTAGTAAGAAAATCAAAATAAAACCATACACGTTAACTGAGAAACATACAAGTCCATTCACAAACCGAGCATGGTTAACAGGAGAGTTACATCACATCCTACTGATTGTAGATAATTTCTCCGAAACATTTATAAATGATGGGTGAAAATTCAAATGGTTTTGTAAATGATCGTGCTTTTAAAACCAAAAAGCAACACCACACTTTCTTCTGGCTTCCTAATGAACATCAGTCACATAGCCCAACCAGTAACACTGCTCAAACTGAGACAGCTCAGCAAGAGTAAGAGGCTCTTGTTCTCACTGAGCAGAATGTTGAACTCCTGAGAGACATGTGAACTTTCACCCAACATTCCTTTTTCAAGAAAAATACATAATCTAACAATTATGCCAAGTCCCTCTTTTCTATCCCCCAGTTTTAACTCCGTAACTAAAACTGTTTGTTGTTGTTGTGATAATAGTTTTATCATTTATTATTTACTTTAATGTACTAATGAAAATCATTGTTCATATGACACCTGAGTGAAACACGATTATTTTTCAAATGTGTTTTTCATGGTAGAAGATGGTTTATCAAAGCTGAAATGTTTTCTCCCAAATATTTATAGCAATTGTGATGATTTCCAGTGGAATTCATCCAAGTGCTTTTAGTTGCATTGGCTACTTCAAATGAAAGAGCCTGTCTTCACTGAAATGGGTCTTGCTGATTTCTCTGAAACTGTTCTGAGGTGATCGCTTCCTTTCTCTTCCACCTCACAGAAGTTTCTTCTCACACTAAATTTCTAGAGTTGACCTGCTTGTTGATTGTAGATGAAAATAAATATTAGCAGGTGGGAATTGCATCTAGAATTAATATTTTGATTTCACCAATGCTCTTAATATGACTGCTGTTTATGACTGCTCCTCGGAGTTCCAACCATGCACAAGTACCTATCTTATCGTGTGTTGCTTAAAGATAGCAAACACACACACATTTGCAGATACAGAGGGGTTTTCATCTCATCCAAATACTTTCCAGCAGTATACTGGGTGAAAAAAAAAAAGCTGAACATCTCTCCATGACAATTCTCTGTTTCAGCCTTTCTTTCTTGAAGAGGAAATTTATGAGGTTGTCTTGGTTTGGTCTCTTGGACCTATCTGTGAGATGTCTTTGTAATAGCAAAAGCAAGTTCAGAGAAATGTGCACTGCTTTGGGAACAGAGAGTAGGAAGATGTGTTGAAGTTCATCATGCGTGTGTAATTATGCCTCTTAGTCTCAGGTGGGTCTTTAAGGTCTCTTCCACCCAAACACACAGATTTTCCTGGTGGTTGATTTCAGTGGACTATTAAGAGAGAATCACAGCAGGCTTTGGCCCATCTGGATACCTTGGGCCCATGTTGCTAATGGCCTTCAGATTTTGGAGCAAGACCATGAGAAAAATAAGGGGAAAAAAAGTCATTGCTGTTATTTACCCATAGCATGTGGAAATGATGATGGCCAGTTAAAAATCACCACATTTTCCTCTTAGGAAAGAGAAACTGAAGCACAGAAGTGTGTGTGTGGTTATATGTCAAGCACTGGAACTCCTTTTGACTTCACATACTTTCCCCTTATTTCTAATTAACATGTTGAGGAATTTTAAAATGTAATAAACATTATTTCTAAACAACCAGAAAGTAAAGCTTGCTTATTTCTGGTTTGATGTAAACATTTATAGCACAGCTCCATCCTTAAACAGTTAATCTTATAGTGACCTATTAAAATAAAATGAATTGTGTTATAATTCATCCTAAAGCAACCTCAGGGTTAGTGTATCAGGTAACTCCTGCTTTTGCAGTCCTCATGACGTTTTTAATCAAATTCAGCTGTAATTGCTGGAGCATACACATGCCTCTTTTAATACTCTGCCTACATTTGGGACTCATATGAGTCTGTTTTCTCTTAACATATCTAATAAATAGAAAACATGAAAAGAGCACATTTTGCAGGGCTCTGAGCTTTTCCACCGTTTCATTTGTTCTAGCAATTGTCCAACAGGCTTATGAGAATCGAGCACTTGTCAGCTTTCCCCCCCTTGGATAAAATTCTTTGTGGGTTTCAAGTCACTGTTTGTGTTGCTAGCACCCCGTTAAAGGGGCATAGCACAGGCAGGAACAGCTGCCACAGAAGTGAGGTGGAAGCGCGGATGTGCGAGAGGGAGAGATTTCATAGGCGTCTTTAAAAATCACTGCCGGTGATGAATGTTGAAATGTTGCTTACATACAAGTCACCTAGGGTTTGTTGATGAAAACTTGAGATGTCATGTCTGTATTGAAGCTATTTGAGTAAACAAAACTGCTGTAACTTTCTCCGCTCGGGGGTTGGGAGGTTGGGGCGGGTTGCTGTCCCATGCTGCAGCTGTTTCCAATTTGCCAGCAATTTTCTTTTGGGCTAGTAAAGCTCCCAAGATGACTACAACTAGCCACATGGGTTCCTCGGCTGGACTGCGGGGTTTGATTACAAGGAGAGGCAAAAGCAGCTCGGGGTTCAGGGGAAGCATTTCCCCTCAACTTTTAGGTTCTTTACATCCCAACTTTTTGTTAACGCCAGCCTTTAAAGTTTATTTCACTGCAGTTTAATAGGTGCCGCGCCCAGTGGTCCCGTGTATATATCTCTGCTGGAAGTAGGCTGAGATTTTGAGCGCGTTTGCTTAAAAGAAGGGAAATTTGAGGGGAAAGAGCACGGGGAGGGATACGGGTGCCCGTTAGCTGCCCCTCGACAAAGCACTGGGAAGAGGAGTTTGTTAGCACAGCAGTACGCCCTCGGGGTTCCTCTTCAGCGACGTGGTTTTTGTAATTCACACGTGGAAACGTGAGAAAAGACTGAAAAATGACTTTGAAATGTGATCTGATTCGGTCGCTAGCTGGCTCGCTTGTGAGGGTGTACTAAGAGGTGTTCGCGTCCCCACCGAATAATGAGATTAAGGCTCGTTTTTAACCCGATTCGTGTGATTTTTTTTAAAGCCACGAAAAAAAATGACAACGCCGATTTTATGTGGATCCCCGCAGACGCTGCCCCTCCCGCACACCTCGCCGGTCCCCCCGCAGCGCTGGTTTTCCCTTCCCTCGGATGTTATCTTCCCGAGATCTTCCTCCTAAAATCCCAGGTGCTTACCTTACCGTGCCTAGGAAACTCTCTCGCTTAACAAAAACAACAACAACAATAATAACAAAGAATCCGAAGAATTTCTATATTAAAAAGTGGCTCTGGCGAAGTCCCTGGCCACTAGGTACAGGTCTGAGTCTGTTTTCCTTGGAAATTGGGAGGAATGCTAAACGGCTCGTCTAGCAGAGAGTAAATTGTGTGCGGAGCTCTAGGCACGGCTCCCAAGTTGCCCTTTCACCCCTTCACTTTATATGTTCCTCTTATTAAGGAGAAAAATGTTTCAATATGTTGGAATTTGGGGCAAAGACGGGAAAGAGAGAAAGAGAATAGAGATTGGAAGGACATTTTACAAATAGTTTTGGTAACCCTTCTGGGGTTACATTGAACATCGATATCGTATGAAAATCCTAGGAAGTTTCTCCCCCAGGTTAGTGCAAAATATTGCACGCCAGCCCTTCCGAGATGGCAATACGCACCAGGAGCATGACACTGCTGGGAAAACACATCCCTCGCTTGACGTTTTTTTCTTATTCTCCCTAAAAGTATTTCTGTTTGATAGGGGGTTATTAAGCAGCTCAGAGGGTCTGGAGGTCTTGGCTTGCAGAGAGAAATTATTGATCTGGTGCAGAATAGGCTGGAGATGGTTCCTTCTCGCCTCTCCAACCGTGCGGGTCTGCACAACCCGCTGAATGCAGCCTGTGCTATTTGCAGTTTTCATTCAGAGGGAAACGGGTTAACTGTTTTCAAGGTAAGAGTCAGGGGAAAAAAGCGCAAAGTAAGGAACGATGATTTTAAAACGGATATTTGAAACTTCCTTATTTAAAAGGGGGATTTAAAGTAGCACTTGAGCTCCACTCAGCGTCTCTTTTCGGCTTGACTCCTCAGCAGTATTTTTTTAAGAAAGTTGTGATTTTTTTTCTTTTTTTTTCCTTTTCCTTCTTCTTTAAAGTCGCAAGTAGCGCCAGACAGGCTCAGTGGGCGAAGATGTCACATAGCCGTGATTAATCTGGGGGAGCAGCTGAAATATTGATAAGGGGAAAACGGAAATCAAATGAAAAGTAGAGGGCACGGAAGAGAGGGAAAGGAAAGCACATACTGGAGCTGCGAGCGCTGCAGAAGCCCCCTGAGGAAATGCCTGGTTGATGCAGCCTGTCTGGATGGGCTGGGAATTCTAACTCCAGCGCTGCTTTGGATCTAACAAGTTTAATCTCTCCTTTGCAAAACTGCAGCGGCAGAGTAGTAACCCACAGCTGGTGGGGAGTTTTGATTTTGGTCTCAACCTGGATCTTTACAAACTGGTCTGCCACTGGTTGAGGGGAAAGGGTATCAAAGGTGAGTCATTTAAATAATAGTAATAAGACTAAGCAAGAGGTGAATCTAAAAGTAGTTTAAGAGGCCCTTTAATGTTTCTACTGATGCTGGCAGGGTAACGCGATTGATAAATAATCCACAGCAGACTTCTTAAGGCTGGTTCCAAATATGCAGATGTATTTATTTATACGAACACGCGTAATTATACGAGGGAGGTGAGCGGGGGTGGGGAGCGCTGATGAGGGGTAAAAAGGGGAGCAGGGGAAACTGAGACGGGAATCCTTGACCCTAGAAAATTTACTGGCTAAGGAAAATTGCCTTGTCCCTCGACTCTGTCTACCCCCACCCCCCGTTGTAAGTTCAGAAGCAAAAGAAACTGGAATGTGTTAGGAGGGAGGACGACAGAAAAAAAGAATTGTACTTATCAGAAACACATTGCCGATTTTATAATCAGTTGCCCTTCTGTGCCAGCTGGCCGCGTAATAAATGCTTTAAAAATCAATAAAAGGGGGGCGGCGTGCAGATAGAGAACTGTTATTTTCCAGAGTTGTTGGGCTGTTTGCCTTTTTCCTCCTTCCTCTGCTTCTCTCCAAAGCAGCTGCAGCTCCGCAGTGCTGCGCAGGGAGTGCCGGCACCGGGAAGGGCGCACCGCACTGCGCGCTCATCCGCAACGCTCTGCGTCTATTTCTCATTCTGTAGTTTTCCGCGGTAAATCCTGGAAGCACCGACCCACCCCTTGGAAAATAGCGGCAGAACGGCAGCACTTAAAGCTGTATGCTAAGAGGGGGGTTCGTGCTTTTAACGACCCACTAATTACAGCAAGCTAATCGTTCTCTGGCGCGTTCAAAGGGAACTACAAATCCTGAGTGAAACGGGCAGAAAAAGTTGTCAGACTTTGCAGTGACTACAGATTCATTTTCCCACATAGCTTTACGTTTTCCACGGTTGTAGTTAATCTCTGCAATGATGACTAGAGGGGTAAGGGAGAGAGGCAAAAACCTGTTCGTCGGGAGATCATCAAGTCTTAGAAATACAGCAAAACAGATGCACTGCACTGATGCAAGGCTGAGATAAAGTAGTGCTGTGTTTGAGAAATGGCACTCTCCGAAATGGAAGGACTGAGATTGACATCTGCGGGTTTTTACTGCTATGTGGAATCATATTTCCGTTCGCTATATTTAAAATTTATTGTTTAATTATTATTGGTGAGAAAGGTTCTTTAAATCAATAGAGGCCGGCAGGCTAATGGCTCGGCATGGTTTCAATGAGCCACGAAAGGCAACTTGTCCCTCGTTCAGCCAAGTGAAACCCTTGGATACAAGTCAATAGGGTTAACTAGCCTCGACATGAAAACATGAGTATTTCAGATGGCTTTTAATTGTTGGCTAAGAAATTCAGTTAATCAAATGTCAGACGTTTCCCTCTGCTCTCGCCAAAAGTGAAGAAGGCACTTTTCCTGAGGGGGCGAAAAATCCAAATGCAAAAGCAAACAAACTGTTGTTAAACATGGAAGCAAAGCCCTGCTTTGTGAAGTTCTATCTAACACTTGACATTTAGTTACTGCGGTGGACGTTTATCTGTGTCCTTTCTTTCAAGAGTACACTTAAATTCTTGATGACTTTACTCTTTAAATAATAGTACTAGCCTTACTTTGTAAACAATACTTAGTTGTTGTTTTTTTTTTTTTTTACTTTCCTATATAGATAGATAAGACTTTACTTTCTATTTGAATTTCAGATCAATTTTAGGACCTTTTAAAATATCTGCTAAACACGTAAGGATGTTTCAGACTGTACCAGACACTTCGTCTTACGTCAAGGTAAGACATGACAGCATCTTTAAACAGGTAATGTCAAAAATTACAATCCTTCAAAAATTTGCGATTGTTTCTATTGATTGAAAGTTTCTTTCCCATTCCCATTGAACTTAGTAGGGAAGAAAAAAAACCCTCAGTGAAAGAGGAGTTAGGATAGCAGTTATAGTACTGGGAGTAGGCAGGACTGAATCCAAAGCTGAATCATAAGAGAGTAACAATATGTTAAAGTGCTCTTGTCCTGTATAATGCACTGATGCTTGGCTTTGTGGATTATACTATAACCACTATTATTGTGTGTCTGTCCTTAATCAAATGATAGTAGTGGCTTGTTCCTCTGGAACCAGTATGATAGTAGTGGTGTGCTACTGTTATTATATCATAGCAGTTTCTTAAATTGGCTTCCAATTTTCTGATTTCCTAGGTACCATTTAATATTGGACTAAAGCTAAACTTCATTTAGTATCACTCCTCTGCCACACCAGCCACTGAATTCAATATGAAGATGATATGAAAAGTTCTGGTTTTGTATTGTATGTTTCTAAACAGATTTGGAAGGGAAAAAGTATTGATTGCATTGAAGCAAAACATCTTTTTCAGTTACTGAAGAAATGGATTGTCACACCAGGCAATGCTTTGTAAAACTGGCATTTCTTTCACAGCATCACTTAGTTTTCCTCAATCAATTCTTCCATATAATTCTGTAGGAAAATTGGCTTCAATTGGTATTACTAGTAATGGATACTGCCACAGGCTACTAGAACTTGCATTCTAATCATTGATAATGTATGTGCATTTTTTAAAATTAAAATGTAAATCTGAGAATGTATTTCAATGTGCCACTTCTAGCTCTTTCATAAGATTAAAACAAATTCCAAAGAAGAGCCGGCACAGCCTTGCCCCTTTATAACTCAATTGAGCGCTATATTATATTTGACATCATATAGTTTTTTTACCACAACAGTTCCCAAGAATGTAAATAAACCAAGCCGGGGACATCTGGGTTACACGTTTAAGGCAAACCCGGCATGCAACAGCACTTAGGGAAAATCTAAAACACAAACGCCTTCTCTCCCAGGCTGAAGAACTGCAGAAGGGTGTTAACTAGAGCTGGGTGGATAATTTGTAATGAATAATTTATTACAGGAGTTTTCTCTGTCTCTTTCTTTTCTTTTCCCTTAGTCAGTGATCCATGTGTCAATTGTGATTTTCATGTGCATACACCTTATTGGAAGTGATTCCCTGAATGATTTCTGTGTAGAATCCCTAGGCTACAGATCATTTTGCCAGCAGTGTTTTAGAGATATTAGTATCGGAAATGCAAGCTTGGTGGGAAGGATCCTAGGTCACGTAGAATTACTTGCATTCCCTGGTTGGGTGAACTTGTGCATCGTTCTGGATAACGTTTCTAGAGGGAATTACACCAGGAATGGTCAAGATTCCAGACTGTGTTAATATCCCCCTAAGATCGTACTCATAACTCAATGTTTCAGGGAAAGTTGATGATTTAATTTTGCTTATTAGATTCATATAGCTTTGGACCAGATTCTGGAAGAACATAAACTCCATGCATAACAAATGAAATTAAAGTCTCAAGAAAGCGGATTCAGTACATGTTCAAGTAAAGAAATAAATGATGCAGCCTGTGCCCAGCTTTAGGATTGACTTCTTTTTGGTGTTCCTATGTATGGCAAATGATCTTAGATGTGTTCTGTTTACAATGAAGAGATGAAGGCCCTTTGACATCCTATATTATGGTATTATTGCGTTTTATTGTGAGGCAAGATCCAGCTGCCACTGCAGTTAGTAGCAAGATTCCTTTTGAATTAAGTGGAACCAAGATCCGGGCCTAAATAGCTTAATATTCCACCAAGACTGAGTGAGTCAATCCATAACTGTGTCAGCATAGCCCTCTCATTATGTATAATCCTTCAGGCAATGTGCTTGGACAAAGCTCTCTTTAGATAAGTATGTGTTTTATCCACCAGGAAGAACTCCTACAGCTGGACATTCACTCAGTGTCTCAGCAGTGGTGGGATGAGTGGGCTGTGTGATGCTGAACTCTGCCTCTTCTTACAGCCCTTCATCATCAGCTGCCATCATTTTGGGCAGGGGCCTTGTCTTTGGTATTTTGTCTGCAAAGCTTCATTCACACCAATGTCACTGGGGAAATAATTTGTTCCTGTGCTTAAAAACTCAGCAGAGTTTTGAAAGAAAGCTCTTAGGACTGATCTGAAGTCCTTCTGAAGGCAAAGGAGACATCTCCTATGGAACTGTAAAGTTTTCTGTTGAGCAGTTCAGTACCAGTGATGCAAAGAAAGTACCTGCATCGCTCCTTGAGGTCAACAAAGTTGCCCTTAGAAGTAAGAATATGCTTAAATGCTGGAGAATCTGAACCTTGAACACACAGATTATGTCAGTCTCTGGCCCCTCTGAGTTTGATGATGGTTTTCACTGACTTCAGTGAATTCAGGGCCCACATAGTGATGCTGACTGAGACTGGCTTATTTGTAGAAATGACAGTGACTCACGATCCAAGCAGATAGTCAGGAAACCTGTGTACTGACCCAGTCCCTTCTGGCATTGGTGTTCCTGAGCAAGGCACTTGAACTCTGTTTCAATTTCTCCATCTTTAAAGTGTGGATGAAAGTGCTGTGTAAGAAGGAAGCCCTGTTCGGCTTTAGATAACACTTGCTTTCTCTTTCCTGCTTCTCTACACTCATCTTTGAGGACTTACCAAGTTGTGGTAAATGAGACATTTAAAAAGCAAGAAGTTTAATTCCAACTCTTTCTCTCTACCAACATCTCTCTTTTTCCCTTTTTCTTTTTTCTTTTTCTTTTCTTTTTCCTTCATGCCATTCCTTCTTCAGAAGTTTGAACTATGGGAAAGATGAATTCTATTTTTTTATGGAGTCCCGGCTGATGACTGATACAGTGCTTTCATCACACAGAAGGAAAGCAGGATTGGGATCAATGTCAAAGTTCAAAAAGTTCTCAACAAATGCATGGTATATATAAGTATTGAGTTTATTCTTTGCTTTGTTCAGAAGAGCAGCTCATCTCTATTTGTTGTAAATGAGAGGAATTTACAAGCATGATGTTCCACAGGAGGTTTAGGAGGAACAAGTTTGGTGCCATACCCCTGAGGTACAAAACAACCAGTTATCACCCTCAGGCCACACAGCTTCCTAACCACGTTTTTCAAAACGCAAAAGCATGGGGTAGGACACTGGAGAGGGAGGAAGTAGAGGTTTTGAATTTTAAAATGGTTTGTTTTAACAGAGGTGGTTTATGTTGAGTCACCCTGACTTACCAGTGTTGTAACCTTGATTTACATCATACGACATATGGATCTGCAGCTAAAGCACTGTTATAAGATCCTATTTAACTTCATGACAGCACACATTCTCTCTTGTGCACCCTTCTTGTCTGAGCCTTAATGCAACAGTGGAGTAGAAATTCCTAAGTGTTACAAAATATTTATGATCCTTACTCATTTCTTCAGTGTTCTTGATAAATTATTTCTATTCTGCGTACCATTACGATACTTACTGATCTGCAAGTAGCTAATAGTAGTTAACAATTTACCATATATCAGAGGGTGCTAATTTCATCTAAACATGAGTATTTGACTTTGAGAACAAAACATGTAATATAATTGGGAAATTAAATTTTAAAAGACAGCACTGGAATCCGTACTGCAAGGATATGGAAAGCATTAGGACTATAAGCAGAGCAACATGACCTTTCCATGCTGAATTTTTAATTATTACCATTGCCACACACTGCTATGGGCCAAAGCAATTCTCACTCCTCTTCTGTATCGCCAGTCTGTGCTCGGATATGTGTGTAAAGGCAATACAGGAGTAACTTCTCGGTGCTACAATCCACTGTAGCAGGCCTGTTTTAGCGGGGGTTTGGACTAGATGGTCTCCAGAGGTCCCTTTCAACCCCTGTGATTCCGTGATTCTTTTCTCTAGCGCTTTTCTTTAGCCCTGCGGCAACATCCAGCCGAGGTACGTTCCTTAGGCCGCTCGGGGTACCAGCAGTAGAAGCGAGAGTTTGAAAGCGAAGTGCAAGAAGAGGGCGTTAATGGTCTCTTCCAATCTTAAGTATCTGTGAAGTGTTCCTGCAGTGGGGAGATCGCACTTCTCGCCCTTGTAGCCTGGGAAGACCCTCTTGTCTAGAGAGCCACAACACCACCATATCGCCGGCTCGTGTTCTGCTTCTCAGCTGCGCTGAGGACTTCCGCCTTCCCCTTCCAAGGAGAACCTCGCTGCGGATGATTTTCCCAGGGGTAACCAACCTTAAGACACAGGATTCCTCTGGGAAGACTTGTGCAGGAAATGGTCTCCAGGTCAGACCTCTGAACGGGCACGAAGACAAACTCGGCTCCCTGAGACGGGAAGAAGGATCCATCGTGCAAGTACAGGACTTCTCCCTTTAAAAATGGATTTCATGCAGCCATAATGTTTGTGGTACCGTACAAAGAAGCATATTCATGGAGGCAAAATAGTCCGGGTGGCTGGAAACAATATTTGGTTTGTTCTTGCTTTCCCTCTGCCTGGAAAGTTTACAGAAGCCCTGAAGAGAGTTTTTTTTTATTATTTTTTTTTCTCTTGAAGGACAAAACAGTGGGATTTTCTTTGGAGAGGGTAATGCGAAGGCTACTGACAAACCTGGCACGGACACTATCTCTACCACTGAAACAACAGCAGCCAGAGGTTGCTCCGGGCACAGGTTGTGTGGAAAGAATATCCTAGTATCTATGACTGTGATTATTTTTCAACAGAAATCTTGCGGCAGAGAGGATAGCTAAGGAACCAACCGAGGGATTATTAGCCTGGCTGCATCCCACAGGCGCTCAGGGATACACGGATGCTGGAAGCGCGGCTGTGGAGAGCGGGCAGGAGCCTGCAGCACTCACTTAAGGACATCTAGAGAGGCTGTGCCCCGCAGACAAGGGGAAAATCAGACTTCATGGACTTTTTTTTCTTGTAGTTCAAGTAATGTTGTTCCTACTGAGGCTATCCTTACCTGGTTCTGCCTTTTTTCTTTTCTTTTCTTTCCTTTTTTTAATTGTTATTTTTTTTCCCCTCCTCTGCAATTCACGGCGTCCCGCAGAATTCCTGGTCCTCACACCTGGGCTGAGGAGGACACCATCAGGACACCCAGAGAACGGGGGATTGCAGCAGCTTTGCGGGTATGGGCTTCTATCAGTTCCTACGTCAGTCTCACACGGAGTGATGGTTAATCTGTGTGTGCACCGAATCGTTCTCATTTTGAGGCAGAAACGCCGTTGTTAGACTTCAGCAATGTATCCCGACAACATGCTGCTTAAGGATTTAGCTCTTGTTTGCAGCCGCTTCTCTGTTTTAAAGAGACAAAATCCCCTTCCATTTCCTGGTACCCAACAAATCCTGCCTGATTTTTACCCGTGCTGAAGGCAAGCACTGCGTGGGGAAGGGCTGGCATTGCTTTACCCCCGCTTTACTTTCAAAATACTGTTTGGATTTCAGTAGAAATCGCAGGAGAAACGCCGTTTCTCCTGGAAATGTGGCATGTTGAGGCTTTCTAAAAAGAACCACACTCGGGCACAGGGGACAAGATTTTACACTCAGTGACTCCGGCCCCTTCGGATACCAGCATTTAAGCAGCCGAATCCCTCCTCAGCTCTGCGATCTCCTAATGGCTCCGTTTTTTTCACGATTTACAGAAAAACGACCCCCACCAGTATGCTGGAACCAGTGGATTTTGTATTCCAGCCTTCCATATGCGTTTCCAACCCTATGTGGCGAGAAAGGGGAGCAAAACGGGAAGAAAAAGTGAATGCTGAAGGGGAAAAACGCTTAAAATCTTTCCTGCAAATCTCCAAATATATGAAGTCTGAGGAACAAATTCAAAGCAGGCACAGATGCCTGAAGAGAAGTTAGAGAGAAATATTCTGTTCCATTCAAGCGCATCAAGGGTCTAGCTGAAGTCTTGTTTGGCTAAGGTCAGACGAGACTGAGTTCTCCAATAAAAATAAATCTCAAATTAATTATGGCCTCAAGCGAGGGGCCAGACCTTTGGAGCTAGTGCACTGCCGTCTGCTTTTTTGGCCTTCGGTATTTTTGTTTTTTGTGCTCAGCTTTTCAATAATTGAGGGGTGGGAGAGGAAGGGGGAGGGGCGGGGGCTGTTTTATTGGGACATGGAGCTCAAATAAAACCAGCCAGGACGCTGCTTGCCCACTCTCCGCGTAATTGCAATGCAGCTTCAAAGCTACTGCATCTTCTCCACGCTACTTTTAAGACATTATGTTTTACTTAGCGCTGATTAGCAGTGAGTAACTTTTCGGGTTCAAGTTCCCAAATCCCATGGACCGTTCCTGTGGACCAGGAGGGACATGATCCTTCTGCAGTAGGGCTAGAAAACTCTACTGCACCCTCTTCGTTGCTTTTGCTGAAAAGCAGAGGTTTGCCCAATTAGTTTAAAGTGGGATTTGTTTCTGGGGATCAAATCCCAGGGCTGTAGTTCGGGCTTTTTGCTTGTAAGAATGTGGGTTTAGAAAATAAACAAAACACGTTGCGTTTTTCATTCTGCGATGAAGTCGATGCCAGAGGAAACTCAGAGCAGCAAATTTCAAACATTGGCTGAAGCTGATGGAGCCTTTCCCTCTGGTAAAGACTTCGG